>NW_026267362.1:379865-383336 GCF_000697945.3 Frankliniella occidentalis | reverse complement strand
AAAATTGTAACGTTAATAGGAGGTCACTGCCTTCTCGGGCGAAGCCCACCAAGTCAGGCCGCCGCCGCCGCCGCCTCCCACCGTGATCGTCGTTGTAGTGAGGCGCGAGTCGTGGCCTCCTAGCGAGCGCGAAAAGGGTCAGAAGGACGGCAGCTTTTGTGTTCTGTCCTCCAACTTGAACCGCGACAAAAGGCGACAGCATTAACCAATCAGAGCTCGCCATTCACAAAATACGCGCTCCAAGGCAAACTTTGATCGGACCCGAAGTAAATTCAAGGGCATGAAAAATAAAAAGCATAAGAACAATAAAGAACCCCCTCCCCTACGAGGATTGTCATGTCGTCCCTACCCGGTCGGGGCGGGCCCGGGCCTGGGGAGACCATGCTCACTCGAAGAACTCCTCAGCCGGCGTCTTGCTGTCGATAGGCTTCGAGTCGTTGTGGTGACCCACGCCGGACCAGCAGCGTGGTGTGTTCCACCGGTGGCCGCACGAGTTCCACGGCAGCTCGGAGCGGAACGCCGAGAAGAGGTAGTACAGGGAGTAGGCGATCAGCACGTTGTAGAACGTGCTCATGATGAAGGAGATGATGACGCTCGACACTCCAGCGCCTGCAGGAGTGAAACTCGCCGTTAGGACTAGGGCACAGCAGGTCAGCAGGTGGGTGTGGTCGTGGTCACGAAATCCGAAATTCACACGCATACTAGGGGACCGGATTGATACAGTCTTTTTGTTGTCTCCACAAGTGATTTTCGTTTGTTCAAAAGTTGGATTCTTTGATCTAACGAGTGTTTTTCCTTGTTTCAAGGTCCTTTACCCCTACCCTTTCATGAGGGTAACAAAAATCCCTTAAAATAAAGTCAAACACAAAGACTATATCTTCGGTTCAAAAATTAAATTTTATTCTGGGGTGTCTCCGTGGTAGGAGAGGGTGTGCTTACCCTTGAAGAGCGGGCACAGCATGGAGAGGGCGCCGATGGGGCCTCTCCGCGTAAACTGACCCACCGACATCTCGAGGTAGAGCAGGGGGATGCCAAGCAGCAGAAGGGTCACGAAATACGGAATGAGGAAGACACCTGCAACATAGGATTCGTAATTATTAGTCACACGCTATGGTCCGCGAGAGACAGACGAAGGGCTACCTGTTTGACCCGCACGCCAGGCCACACGGCCCTCAGCCCCGTCCTCATGGCGAGTTAACGCCCTTAGGTAACATTAGACTACTCCAACCTGCCCCAGCTGAGCAGACCACCATCGGGCCGCGGCGCGGCGGGCCGGACATTCGGACAAGACAGGACACCAGGGACGCCCCTCGTCTTTTCTGTGCCAATCCTTTTGTGTTGCGCTGTTTTCCCTCTGTAATGATATTTAAATTGCTAGTGCTGCTGCAGCAGAGCGCAGGCGTCAAAGACGGACGTGATGTTGCAATTCTTTGACGCGTTAACCACGGGATCAAGTGAGTGACGGGGCTCTTCGGCCGCGCTCGACTCTTGTCCTCAAGTTTGTCGGCGCGAAGCAGACACCTTCCCTTCCCAAAATACACACGCAAAAAGTCTCTGAGCTACTACCAGACCCAGAAGATGCTTTCTTTGGTTCAAGGAAATAACATTGAGAAATCGAATTTATCACATGACAGGAAATTCTCCCGCCCCCTTCGTCACCTACCCAAACATGGCTACCGCCTGCGCGATAGGCAGTCCTGTTACACGCTGATGTCGCGCTGGATGGCCTACCCAGACAGGCGGTCCCGTTGCCTGCCGTGCTGATGTCGCGGGGGGGGGCTATCCTAGCTGGCATTGAATGCCTGCGTGGTAGGCAAGAAGGCAAGCCCGTTGCGTTCTGGACTGGCGGGGCAGTCGTCTGTTAGACAGAGCAGGGTGCGCTGGACGCAACAAGCAGCGATGCGACCAGTAGAGGCGAAGGGAAGGAGGGAGGGATCGGTCAGCGAGGGTGTACTGTGCGTGCACACAGCAGCCGTACGCCCATCGTCCACTTGAGCAAAATGCTCGCGGCGATCAGGATCAGGGTGGCCGGCGGCAGCGGGAGTTTCTTGCCCCCACAGTCGCGGCGGCGACGCCCCCACTTACTCTGCACGGTACGTCTGATGTGTTCAGTTGGCTCTCGCTGCTCCGATTCAGCCCCGGAGCCTTGGGTAATGGGTAAGTAGTTGGGGGGAGGAGGGGGTCACCTATTTACTGGCGGGGTGGAGAGCAGTGCGTTTTTATTTTCATATATACTCGCAGGTGCTCGCGAACGATGAAACACAGTCACCGATCTACTATAAAAATAGAACAATTAGTTGGCCTGTTGGCTTATCCTCTCAGAGCAAAGCGAAGCGAAGCAGCAGCGGGCTGTCTGGCTCCGCCAGGCCTGGCCATGCCACCGCACCCCCATCACGCGACGGGAGGTCCGCGAGGCACACTCCGGCAATAGTCGGGCTCGACTGGTTCGGCTCGGCCTGTGTTCCCGCTTGGACCGATTAAGTACAAGCGCGTGATCGCTTACACCTTTACGCTTCATGCTCGAAATTTAAAATTTGGCGCTGGTGGCGGTTACAATAGTGTAACCCGGGCTCTCACCTCGGAGCGGGAGGGCCCCGTGGTCCGCACTGCTCGAGTGGCTGGCTGTGCGGCTCGACAGCTCCGCACTGCGCCCTTGTTCCACTTGCGGTGGAATTATCAATGACAGCAGTGGATCAGCAGCTGATAGCCGCGGCTCTCTCCGCTTTGGAGACCGGGCAGGCTAAGGGCCTCATGGGATGGGTCGAACCGGGTTTTTCAGCATGGTTTCAGGGAGAAACATCCTGAGAGGACGAGGTATGGGTCGTGTTAAGTCGGAGATAGAAGATCAGTACTCACCGCCGCCGCTGCGGTAGCACAGGTACGGGAACCTCCAGACGGTGCCCAGGCCCACGCAGTAGCCGACGCACGCCAGCACGAACTGCGCGCGGTTGGCCCAGTGCGCGCGCCGCGTCGGCCGGTGGGGGCTGCCGTCGGACACGGAGCTGCACGACGAGCTGCGGGAGGACGAGTCGTACTCGGCGTGGCTGCAACAGACAAGGGAGTTTGTGTCACGAAGTGCTGAGATATGAGCTCCTATAAGCCACACAGGGAACGCCGTGTGACGCCTCTGCTGCAACCCTCTCCCGCCCCTAACGTGGACTCGGAGACTTAGACGCGGAGTGACCCTGCCTGACCGGGGTGCGGGTTGCGGTGGTCGGCGAACAATGCTCCCAATTACAGAGGGCAGGATGTTAATCAGTGGAATGGGATGGCCTAGGCAGGCAAAGCCCCCCCACCCTCCTCCTCTCCCCCCTGGCCTCCACCATTGTCGCCGCGGTGATGGACGACGGGGCGCGCCAGCGGATAGATAGGTCCCCGCGGCAGCACGCCACGCCACGGCATCACGGAAAAAAAAGATTCGCTGAGCCAGCTAATATATTGACTGGTATCTGGACAGACAAGCACATAAAC
>NW_026267362.1:375949-379185 GCF_000697945.3 Frankliniella occidentalis | reverse complement strand
CAGAGAGAGATGCAAACTACGCTCAATTGGTAGGTGCGCACGCGATGGTGCGGCGCGTGACAGCACGCGAATGCTCGACTCTCTAGTCTGACTGTCGCCCCGCTGCTCCGCGCTATCGCATTTCGGACAGATCAGACCGCCGCGTCTCATCTTTCGGACATCACACCTGATCCACATCCGGCTTCCTGTCGCATCGAGCGAGCGCTTCCCCGCGTCCCCGTCCCGCCACCCCACCGCCCGATCCGGGGTCCGGTGCCCGAATAGCGCGGCTTTGGCGACACGGATCCCCCCCAGCGCGGAGCAGCAGACTCGGTGGTCGCGCGCCGCGGCTCTCGGCCGGCGGTCCTGAGATCAGTGCAGCCCGCATAATGAGCGGCTGCGGCTGCTGCACACGGGCCGGGGCACCACGGGGGCCGCGGGCGGGCGGCGGCAGCAGGAACAGGCGGCAGTCCTCGCGGAGCACGTGGTGCAGGGCACTTGCTCGGACCGCAGCGCCTGGACCAGTTTACCTAATTACTGGCATACTGACTGTCCTGCCCGAGCCAGACCTCGTGCGCGCGTGGCACGGGCCGCCAAAGTGGTTATGCAGTCACCGCGGGCCCGACAAAATGCGGAAGGACGACGGGCCGGGCCGCGGGGCTTCGCTTGCCGGCAGTTGCACGAGAGGAGCGCGAGCGTGGGGCCTAAGAACGGTCAGGAGGCGGGCGGGGACATGCAGAGCGGGCCGGGCCCGGGGCTGTACGGGTACATGGGGGGCTGGGGGCGGGGGCTGGTCGGCGCGCACTCACGGCCACGGCTGAATGTCGCGCCGCGTGCTGCTGCTGAGGGAGACCCTGTGGAAGGGCACGCCGTCCGCCTGTTGCGTCAGGCGGCGCAGGCCGGGCAGGTCCTGCAGCTCGAGGGCCTCGATGACGTGCGCGGACGCCTTGCGCGACATGGCGACCGCGGCCGCCGCGAAGTCCCTCACGTCGTGCAGGGTGGAGGAGGCGCGCCGCGACGCCCGCCCGCCCAGCTCCAGGATGCCGACGGACGCCTTGCGTACCCCAGCCACGCCGACGATGGCCCCGCTCAGGCGGCGCGCCATGCTGGGGGTGTTGGCCATCGGCCCGAAGCCCGGCGGCGGCTGCACCATGCCCGGGCCCAGCGCCTGGCCCTGCGAGGGCCGCCTTTGCCAGCCGGCGTACAGCGTGAAGCCGGCGGGCTCCAGTTGAATGCTGTCGCTGCCGCAGCTGCTGCTCGTCGTGCTGGTGGACGACGTGAAGGAGCAGCGGCGCAAGCTCGCGGCCACGGGGCCGTCCACGTCGGCAAAGCTGTCCACCCGGATGCCGCCGCCGGTGAACCGCCCGACGGTGCGGCCATCTGCGTCGCTGGACGACCGACGTCCATCGTCATCGAAGCTGCTGTCGGCCCTGCCACCGCTTCGCTCGTCAGAGTCGTCGATCTCGCTGACAGACGCAAAGCGACCGACGTCGGTGATATCGACGAACGTGCCGCCGAAGAGGAGGGACTCGGAGGAGCCGTCACTCCCTCCGAGGGCGTATCTAGCAACCCGCGCGCGAGTAGCCTCGCGGAAGGCCCGAACTGTGTCGTCCACCCCCTCGACGTCTTCCTCCCCCACGGAGGTGAGCGGGTGCCTGTCGCTGTCCATGGCCCATCCGGGGCCTGCCCTGTCTAGACCGTCCGCCCCGAGGCTGCTGGGCCCACTGCCCCTCAGGACTCGCAGGACCAGTCCGCGCTCTTACTTAGAGCTCGTTGGCACCTCCCCATGACATCACACCCCCACCAGAACGATCACATGGCGCCTGGCGCCACCAAAACGAAGAGCACGCCGCGCAGGACGTGCGGATCCCCGGCGCGTTGGACGTTGGACGCGCCCTCCTCCTCCTCACCGAGCCGGCTCACGCAGAGACGTACAAGGGGTTTGTTTACGACATTTTAACGAACCCAAACGGGCCAAAAACGCTGCTGCTTCCTGCAAATTCCTAATATGACCACTTCTCCCACTCGGCGGCCGGCGCTTTCGGCCTGTTTCCTCTTCTTTTCCTCTTTTACCTCCTCCTTCATCTCCGTGCCGGTGGCTCTCATTCTCTCGCCCCCTTCTCACTCTCGGCGTATTGACCGCGAAGGTTTTTCAGCCTGTCCACCGCTTGATTAGATTAACCAGCGTAATCAATTATCGCCCAAATTTTATGGCGGGCGAAGGCCATCCGCAAAACCCGCCAGCCTAATGATGAAACCCAGCTGAGAGGAGGAAAGAAGAGAGGTAAACTGAACTGTAACGTCAAGCTCTCCCTCTCACGGTGATGACTTGCTAGCCGGTGCTAGCCCATGGATTACCGTGACATGGGTAACATGTGTAAACTCGGCACGACGAGTCATCAAAGAGAGAGAGAGAGACAAAGAGCGAGAGTGAGAGAGTGATGGGAGGGAGAGAGAGATAGATAGAGCGCCGGCGCGCGCGCCTGTCCCGTTCCCGGTACTTTCCCGTACTTCAGGTGGTATGCTACTTCCCCTACTTCTAGTAGCATCCATGGGAACGAGAAGACCACCAGTGCGTTTTAAAACGTACACAGGGTTACTTGATTACATTTGGTTGAAGATATTTAAAAAAAAAAAACAAAAAAAAACTGCTAGTGCCATTTTCGCTAAACATCGTCGCGGATTGTGATAGCACGGCTTACATCAGGCCGGGCACGAGATGAGTGGGGTACACGCAGGGAGGTATGTTCTCCATGCCCCTCTAAATCAGAACTGAACCCACCACCCACAAGGGATTAGACAGGACAGACGCCAACTACCCGCAATGAATGCGCTCGCATATAATTCGCTCATTAATTCCAACTCCGTCCCTTCCGCCCGCACTCCGCGACGCGACGCGACACCACCTACCCACCAACGGCAAGCTCTCGAGGCGCCTGCTACGTAGGCAACATCTCGCCTGCAGTGCATGAGCGTACTGCGGGATAGCCTACCACGAGTCTCGCAGGCGCTGAGCTCCGGTAATTTGTCGAATCCATCTTGAAAAAGCGAAAAGCGGACGTATTCTCTGACCCGACCGACCCGACCCAGCCCGCTAGGGCATATTTTTTCGCCAAACGCTCCGGAACACCGCCACCACGCCGAGAGGAGCCGCTCCTCCAGTTCTGCCCACCTGGCGGGGCCGCATCCTCTCAGCGCCCCGCCACCGGCTCCGCCGCTGCAGCTGTCACCGCGACCACGTGGTCCGTGCTCCCCCC
>NW_026267362.1:375428-375708 GCF_000697945.3 Frankliniella occidentalis | reverse complement strand
ATCTGATCTGGCCCGCCGTCCCCGCTCCGCCCCGCCCGCACGCCTGTCAGTCTGGAGGACGCTTCATAAACATTCATGTGCACTGGTGTTGTTCCGTTCGCAGCCCGGGCAGGTGTGGCTGGCGTGGCGGTAAGGGGCTCGGGGTAAGGGGAGCAAAGCGGTAAAGGTCACGAGCCCCAACCCGTCCCCCTCAACCCCGGCCCTGAGATCTAAATCCTCCAAGACCCTCTTCCCTCCTCCTCCTCCTCCCCCACATGACTGACGGCAGACTCTCCCAGCT
>NW_026267362.1:374365-375378 GCF_000697945.3 Frankliniella occidentalis | reverse complement strand
CACACCTTCGCTGGACGCCTACGGACCTCAGGGTAGGCCACCCGCCCAGGACGTCTGCGACCCATTGCCTACCACCCAGGCGCTTTCTCCTTCGTCTCCGGAGCAAAAGCTCCCCTATGATCTCTAAAACGGAACTGTGACGAAACGCGCAAGGAAAAATGAAGCTTGCAGAATGCAGAGTCTATGAAAGTGCAACTATGACCCGAAAGAGGCGGTGCTCTCTGTCACTCTTGACCACCCTCATATACTCTGATTACTCATCTCGCACAATTCCATCTCGCCTGTGGTCCCTCGTGGGGAGAGGGTCGCTGCGCCATCATCCTGGTGCCTGGTACCCTCTATCCGTGATGCAACGAGCGTGCGCCACGCCACGCCACGGTAAGAATAATGTTTGCACCGCTGAGGCAGCAGATAATTAAACGTCCCGCCTTCCTTTCACGACGACGACGACGACGTGCCAGCGGCGCCCCGCGCCGGCCGAGCGACGCAGCGACGCGCTGCTCACTCCACGCTCACTCCACGCGCTACTCAACCTACTCGACGCGGTCGGAGACGGCGGACACGCCCATAACCTCGCCCCACACCCCGTCCTTCGATGAAGGTGGCGACGGGAGGGGACTGAACTGCATCAACAAAAGTTATGGCGAGGCGGTGCCCGGCCTAAACCCATCACTGTCTGATGGTTTTCTTCAACTCGCCGCCGCGGGAGATATCCTCGGACGCAGAGTAAGCTTCTCTTCAGCCCCCCACCCCCACCCCCACCCCCTTTTTCCCCGACGCGTGACAACGACAACGCTGGGGTCGTTCACTTTCTATGCGATTCGTTGCGTTGTCGGATACTGACTAAGATGCCCTAGTCATTCTTGCAGAATGGAAATTAAGAAGAATGTGTTTTTGCGACAATGTCAATAGGTATCAGGCAGGTGGCGTGTGCTTGCTTATCTTGGCGAAGTATAACAGGAGGACGCGCCCAGAAAACGCGCCCCCCGCCCTCCGCTTTGAGTCAACACAAG
>NW_026267362.1:369395-374081 GCF_000697945.3 Frankliniella occidentalis | reverse complement strand
TCCAATTTACTGGTCTCCCGAAGGTTCACTCGTCAAAGTGTTGTCCATCAAAACAAGCAGGTCAACTCGTAGCAAACGGAGTCGCACCAGCTCCACTTCGCTGCGCCGGCATAAGCTCGCTTCACAGTATTGCCTTTACAACAAAGCAGAAGGGTGGGCTGAGATCGCAAATATCGGCAACCAATTCTACGACGCGAACTTCAACAAATAAAAAGTCTTTATGGACCGCGAAGGGGATCTGCTAAGACAACTGACGTCGCCGGTGTGTATGCGCAAACGGCACTAAAGTTGTCTAGAGCACTATCAGCGCCGGAGGTTGTGCTCTCGCGCATCCACGCCACGCCGCGCCACGCCACGCCACGCCACGCCGCTCCTCGTCCATCCCGCCTTCCCGCCGTCAATGTCAGGGCCAAGCGCATATCTGCTCGCCCAGCTGCAGGTCACGTCCACATCGGGGATCCAGACACAAAAATTTAGGTTACTCAAGATGCAAACTGCTCTCTGTTTGATCTCGTCTTACTATATTTTACGGTGCCCCTGCTCTATGTCTTCTTTACTGGAATCGTGTGAGAATGTGAATGATTACTCAAGGGAGTTCAGTTCAGGTGCAAATTTCTCGTTGGAATTTACACACTTTGCACCTCCATGCGTTCAAATGGCGTTCACACACCTAAAGGTGTGCGACATTCACATGCGTTCAAATGGCGTTAGGTGTGCGACATTCACATACTTGGGTTTCCATTGTTGTTGTACTCGTCACTGCTACACTTAAAAAGCTGCGTTCACGCTTCTGCGAGAAAGAGACGGCGATAGCGATAGTGAGAAGTGAAAACGAAATATAGTGCACGTGATTAGCTTACTTCACTCGCTTGGTATCGCGCCGACATTGCGGAAAGACATCGGACACCGCCCGCCGCCCACACTCTGTCTAATCGGGTACTAAAAGTTGCCATCATCCTGATAACTGTTTCTCTGTGACAATACACACACGAGAAGTGTGAGACGGCTACAATCAACAGAGGTGCGCGTTACGGGAAAGGGCAGACAGACAGACATACAGACAGACAGACAGACAGACAGACAGACAGACAGACAGACAGACAGACAGACAGACAGACAGACAGACAGACAGACAGGGTCGGGCAAGGAATGCCATGACCGTCCCCCCGGACCGCCCCGGACCCACCACTTTGGGCAAGTCCGTCTGTCTCATCCTTTTTCACGAAACCAATCAGTGCGGAGGAGGCACCGTTAGCGGCCAGGAGCGGTTTAATCGCCTGATCGAAACTTCGCCATGCCACGCCCGCCGGCACATCACCTCTACCAGGCGTCCAGGACCAGAGGAGGCTGGAGTGCGGCGGTTCTCGGAAGACGGTACGTCCGTTGGTTTTGGTGTACTCAGTTGCGGCCCACGCGGTTAGTTGAATTCTGTTAGTAGCCCAGAAAAATAGAGATTGGAGTAGGTTGGGGGTGGGACAAGGCGTTAGTTACCATCCAGAATGAACGCCCGTTTTTCTCAGATTCTCTCTAAAAATTGCGGGAGGCTCGGCGCCTGCGAGACTCGGTATAGGCCACCCTGCAGGGCACGGGTGCACTGCACGCAAGATGTTGCCTACCTACCAGGCGCTATGAGAGCTTGCACCAGCTTAAGAATGACGGAGACGTCCTTCCTGTCCCTAATTTTGTCTAATGTTCCTCCTCAGCTACCACCAGACCAGGGCTCTGAGTTCCGGCGAACCGCGCTCGAGAACGAGAGAGAGAGAGAGATGGGGGAGGCGCTGCAACCTGATTGGTGATCACGCTCTGACATCATGCGGCCCGGCGCGGTGCATTCTCAGCACGATCTCGCCGACCCGCGCCGTTGGTGCTTCAGCTGCCGACACGACGACACCTCCACCCTGGCGGCGCCAGGGCTGAGCTACGCGCCTCCACGCGCCGCTACAGACACGCCGCTGTGACGGGCGGGCCCGGGGCGCCACCGGGGCGCCTGCCTCCTCGCCACCTGATCAGCCCAGATTGGCCGTGGCCTCGCATAAGGATCAATGAAAGCAGCGGCAAGCATCTGGCAGGAAGCCGGGTAGTCGTGCAGCCTGCTGCTCATGACCCCCAGTGACTTTGCGACGAGAGTCGGACAGCAGTATGTCGCGCAAGGCAGACTTAACTTGACTCGACTGACGGGGTGATCCGGGAGTAATCCGCTGGTAATCCGGGGTTGGTGATCTATAGCTGTACTCCGTTGCACACGTGATCTCTGGATAGTCTGTGTGCTCCCCTCGAGCAAGGCCTACGCCGCCTGCGCTTGCACTTGACTTTACACGACTCTGCCGCCGGCCCGGAAGGACAAACAAACACGGCCGACGCGACGACAATGGGTGTCATTAGTCTTTTCGCCAGATGCACAAGTGTGGCGCATGTGTGACGCCGCGCGCGTGAACCCGTGGCGGCGGCGGCGGCGCCGAGGGCAGAGAGACGTTCTCCTTCCTTACAGTGTGCTTGATAGGGCCCGCCGCACATCCTGATGCGGAGGTGCGAGGCCGACGAGTGTTTAGCGCCATTAGGGCCTCGGCACGGGCGGGCGGGGTGTCATTCCCCGGCGTTTTAACCCATTCCTTTCGGATACCGCCGCATGCTGCCGCCGCTGGTCCGCGGTCCGCTCTCCCTCCGCGGTCCGCTCTCCCTCCGCGGTCCGTTCCGTTGGACGGCGCGCGCTCCGCGGGACGTTATCGCCCGCCCCCCGCGGGCCGCGCGTCTGTCAGCCGCGCCCGACCAGGGAGATGTCAAGGCGGAACGGTGTTCGGCGCCGAGCCGGGAGGGCAGCGGGGAGAGCAGAGCGGGAGGCCGCGACGGGTGGGTGGCCCGTAGTTTTCTTCTCTCTCACACTCGCACACACACACTCACTGACGCAGCGGGGTAAGAATTCTTAAGGAGTGGCTCTGCGATAAGCCCCGACCGGCGGCGTCCGTCAACCGTCTCGGAAAAACAGCTGTTTGGCCCGGCCAGCTGCATATCGGGTGTGCCGTGCCCCGCTTTTAGCACCCAAGGCACCTGCGCACCTGGGCGGCACATGTGAACCAGGAATGCCGAACTTTTGTCCCTTTCTCGAGAGGCTTTCAAAAAGGAAACAAGGTTCATCTGCATAATACGCTAATCCCTGCAATTTTGCAGAGAAGGCCACCAACACGGTATATTACGACGTTGCCTTGAAATTCGGGGAGTAAGTCGTAAAATATGGAGCGGGCAAGAAGTGGACTGGCAGGGCTCTTTGGGGTGGGATCCGATGACCTGGACCCAATCCGCGGCGGGGGTTCCGCTGTCAACGTTCCTTTCACCAAGTTTGAGGCTCGTATCTCGGGAGCTAGAGACTTGCTCATCGTCGACGAGGTTTTTGATAGGGGAGCAAAGACTTGGCGAGGGAATTCTACGAGGACCGCGCAAGGACAGGAATTCTACGAGGACCGCGCAAGGACAAAACACTCAACACCTCCGGCCGGGCGAAGCGCCCACGGCCCCGCGCAGGATACTCACATGCGGCCGCCGTTCATGGAGTAGTTGAGCAGCTCGTTGGGGGAGGTGGGTACGCGCCGGATGGTGAGCTTGCGCCCGTCCGTCGAGCCCATGCCGATGGACGCGAGGGAGCGCACCGAGGCCGCGTCCGAGAGCAGCTGCCGGTCGTGGACTGCGTGGACGCCGAGTCCCAAGTCGCCCCCGCCGGGCAGCTGCATGGAGGCCCAGGAGGTGGGCGACAGACCATCGTCACGGAGGCACCTCATTGAGCGAAAGCGGTGCCCGGAACCTGGCGTGAACGCGTCCGCGGCGCCGGCAGGGGGTGGTGCCTTTAGGCCGCCGATTGGCGAAGGCGACGATCCCGCTGGAGGCAGTGCTCCCGAGGAGGCGACCGCCGCTGGCGCCTTACCGGGCGGAGTTCTTACACCGTCACTGCTCGGGCACCGGCTGAGCGCCAGCAGGCCGCCAGGAGCGACCGCGGCTCCCGGGGTCGAGGCCGCGAGCGGCGCCCGATGCTTGCCGGGGCTGGGCGTTTCGTGGGGTGGCGCCGGCCCGCGGCCAGGTGCCGGGCTAGCTGGAGGGCGCCGGAGACTGGGCGCGGGGGACGGCGGCTCCACGGTAACGAGGGTTGGCGCGACCGCGGGGGCGGCAGGCGCAACCGCGGCCGGCGCGATCACTATCTTCTTTCCCGCCACGATCAGAGTCTTCTTGTCCCCACTGTCCTCGTTGATCTGTCCGCTCGATTTGAACACAAGCCCGGCCAGGCCCTTCTGGATGACGTTGGCGGTGTTCTTGGCCTGGACGCGCGGGGACGCGGGAAGACTGCGAACCGTCGGCGGCGGCGCCGTCCCAGACGGCGGCGTCGACGCGGCGTCGCTGGACACCGCGAGGCCGTCCATGGCGAAGGGGCCCCGGTGTTTGGGCCGCCCCGGTGGGCCGCAGGCCCCGAGGGCCTAACTCACGCGCGAGCACCGCTGGCTGCTCAGGCTCCGCGCTGGCACCGCGCTCCGCACCTCGCCGCGATCCTCTCCGCGAGACACTGACACAAGTCGCTCCTCTTTAGCTTCGCACAGCCGAGCCGCTACAGAGCCAGGCCTCGCCACGACCGCAGCCAGTCGCGACAGCTCAGGCTCAGGCCGCCCAGCTCGGGCCTTCCGCGGGACCTGCTGCCTGCGCCCCGCC
>NW_026267362.1:361788-369345 GCF_000697945.3 Frankliniella occidentalis | reverse complement strand
CCCTGCCACTCGACTGCGCGCCCTGCTGCCCTGCCCCGCCATTCCCCGCCAACCTCATGGCAGCCGCAAGCCTCGCACTCGCACGGCACGGCATGGGCTGGCCGTGCTGGCCTGCTGGACTCAGGCCAGCGTTCCACCCGCCGTCGTGCCTTCCCCCGCGCCCCTCCCGTGTGCCTGTGCCTGGAGCATGAGTGGCATGGCGTCGCGCGGGGACGAACTATACCGACTACGTACCGCTAAATCCGCCATACTGAGAAGAGAAGGAGAACAAACAATTGAGCGTCGAGGAAAACCAAAACTGCGCTTTCGCCAAGCGCAAAGCGGCGGAAAGCTCTTGCGACACATTTATATATTTTATTTGTCGTTAAGTTGAAAACGATATTTACTTTCAATACTCATGAAAGGATTTTTCAACACTACTTATTAAACGAATCTAACTTGCGGCATAAAACCTGTTTTAAAAGTGTCATTGCAACATGTATGAAGTAGATGACGGTAAGCGGCTTGTTTTGACAAACTTTTGCTTTGTGTTAGCAGTTGAAATTTTGATCTCTTGTTGTTATGTCTTTAATTTAACTTCGTGTTATTATTTGTGATTTCTTTCTTTCATCTAAATCTGTACTTTTCAAGACTAGGGAATTCAAAGTGTGCACCAACCTTTGGCAGATCTTAGGTTATGGCTACATGTTTTATCTTTGGCATTTACAGATAATTTTGAGGATGAAGAGCTGGAGGAAATATCTTCAGAGCTCTGGCAAGAAGCCTGCTGGATTGTCATCAATGCCTACTTTGATGAAAAGGGTTTGGTGCGGCAACAGTTGGATTCTTTTGACGAGTTCATCCAAATGTCAGTCCAACGTATTGTTGAAGACTCTCCACAGATTGACTTACAAGCAGAAGCCCAGCACACCTCTGGAGAAATTGAAACACCTGTAAGAGTTGTATTTCTCTTGGTCATGTTTGTGTGCCGTCAACCATTAAATTTGCTAACTTGTACTTGCCAATAATTTGTTACAGCCTCGGTACCTTTTGAAATTTGAGCAAATTTATTTGTCAAAGCCAACTCACTGGGAAAAAGATGGTGCTCCCTCTCCCATGATGCCTAATGAAGCTAGGTTAAGAAATTTGACATATTCTGCCCCTCTGTATGTGGATATCACTAAAACAATTGTAAAAGAAGGAGAAGAACCTATAGAAACTCAACATCAGAAGACGTTTATTGGTAAGCTCTTAAGCTGAATCTTGTTACTGTGTGATTCATGTCATTATTCATACCAAGTTTAAGATAATTTGAACTTTTCACCTTGCAGGCAAAATTCCCATTATGCTCCGGTCTACTTATTGCTTACTGAATGGTCTGACTGATCGTGATTTGACTGAATTGAATGAATGTCCTCTTGATCCTGGTGGCTATTTCATTATTAACGGTTCTGAGAAGGTATAGTGGACATTTCTTATCTTTTCAGCACTCGAAAATCTGGCATAAACATTTAATGTATTTTTTCTGGTTCAGGTTCTTATTGCCCAAGAGAAAATGGCAACCAACACTGTCTATGTGTTTTCTATGAAAGATGGAAAGTTTGCATACAAATGTGAAATTCGTTCATGTTTAGAACACTCCTCTCGACCCACATCAACATTGTGGGTCAATATGATGGCACGAGGTGGACAGGTAAAAGATTCCCTCTCCCACCTTTTGATATACGAGTGTCCCTCGATTTATTATACTATACTGTCACACATAGATACTGACTAATATTGTTATTTTTAATATGTGCTGTAGAGCATCAAGAAGTCAGCCATTGGGCAACGTATCATTGCTATTTTGCCATACATCAAGCAAGAAATTCCAATCATGATTGTCTTTCGTGCTCTTGGGTTTGTTGCTGATCGTGATATCTTGGAGCATATTATTTATGATTTTGATGATCCAGAAATGATGGAAATGGTAATCTCAAGTCCTGTTGAATTGCTTTTAATGGTTTCTACGAATTTGAATTCAATCTTATTATAATCATGTTCCTAATCATAACATTAATTCAGGTCAAACCATCTTTGGATGAAGCTTTTGTAATTCAGGAACAAAATGTTGCATTAAATTTTATTGGTGCTCGTGGTGCCAGACCTGGTGTTACAAAAGAAAAACGTATCAAGTATGCCAAAGAAATTTTACAGAAAGAAATGTTGCCTCATGTGGGTGTATCCGATTTCTGTGAAACAAAGAAAGCCTATTTCCTAGGGTGAGTGGTTTCGTCAAAGAACTCTTTGTTAACAGCTTGTTAACAGCTTGAAGAAAAGTTTTAATTCAGTATATGTAACTCTCAGGTACATGGTACATCGGCTACTCCTCGCTGCTCTTGGGCGTCGTGAATTGGATGACAGAGATCACTATGGAAACAAGCGCCTTGATTTGGCTGGTCCCCTCCTGGCTTTCCTCTTCCGAGCGTAAGTGTTACTGTAGGATCTGGTTTGATTGAAACTTTATTTAATCGTCAGCTTTTATGTCTAAATCAATTTCTCATACTGCTTTCCTCTTCAGGCTCTTCAAAAACCTTATGAAAGAAGTAAGAATGTATGCCCAAAAGTTCATTGATCGAGGAAAAGATTTTAATCTAGAACTGGCAATTAAAACAAAAATCATAACTGACGGGCTAAGATACTCTCTGGCTACTGGAAACTGGGGTGACCAGAAAAAAGCTCATCTTGCCAGGGCAGGTGTCTCTCAGGTACACCATTGTTGTCATTTAATTTTTTCTAGGCTAGTTAGCTATCTTAATAAAATTAATCTACTAACAAAAGTTTTTGTTTCACTTTTCTTTAGGTGTTAAACAGACTGACTTTTGCGTCAACTCTTTCACATCTCCGCCGTGTAAATTCTCCTATTGGTCGTGATGGCAAACTTGCCAAACCTCGTCAGCTTCACAATACTCTTTGGGGTATGGCATATATATTTCTTAAGTACTACATTACTGATTAACTGTCAATTCCAACCAGACTTTTATAAATGTATTTTATTTTAGGAATGGTGTGTCCTGCGGAAACACCAGAAGGTGCTGCTGTAGGTCTTGTCAAAAATTTGGCTCTTATGGCTTACATTTCTGTTGGATCTCAACCATCTCCAATTTTGGAGTTCTTGGAGGAGTGGAGTATGGAAAATTTGGAAGAAATTGCTCCTTCAGCTATTGCTGATGCCACCAAAATATTTGTAAATGGTTGTTGGGTAAGTCCAGCTGCACTGAAATTAATTTAGTTTTAATGTAAAAAAATGAAGGAATGTAAATCATATATTTTTTGTAGGTTGGTATTCACAGAGATCCAGAACAGCTCATGGCAACTCTCAGAAAGCTTAGACGTCAGATGGACATCATTGTATCTGAAGTATCTATGATCAGAGATATCAGAGATCGTGAAATCCGTATCTACACTGATGCAGGACGCATTTGTAGGCCTCTGCTGATTGTAGAAAATGGTCAACTTTTATTGAAAAAGAGAAACATTGATCAGCTGAAGGAGAGAGATTACAACAATTATGGGTAGGCTGTGTAAATTTTGTTTTTAAAAGTGAATATGTGCTTCATGTCAATTTTTAAATTTCAAGTTTTAACTTTGTTTTTTTTTCCTCTATTAATTTTTCTGTAGCTGGCAGATGCTGGTTGCAAGTGGAGTGGTAGAATACATTGACACACTAGAAGAAGAAACTGTTATGATAGCAATGTCTCCAGATGACTTGCGACAGGACAAAGAATATGCATACTGCACAACATATACGCATTGTGAAATTCATCCCGCCATGATCTTAGGAGTTTGTGCATCCATCATTCCCTTCCCTGATCACAACCAGAGCCCTCGTAATACTTATCAGGTAATCAATCGATCTATTGTATTTTCTTCTATTTTGAAACTTGAATCATCAATCTTTATTCGTTTATTATATTTTTTTACATCTCACAGAGTGCTATGGGTAAGCAAGCCATGGGTGTTTATATTACAAATTACCATGTCCGGATGGACACTCTTGCCCATGTGCTTTATTATCCCCACAAACCTTTGGTGACAACACGCTCCATGGAGTATTTACGTTTCCGAGAACTTCCTGCTGGCATCAACTCAATTGTAGCAATTTTGTGTTACACTGGTTATAATCAGGAAGACAGTGTTATTCTGAATGCCACCGCTGTTGAAAGAGGCTTTTTCCGGTCTGTCTTTTATCGTTCATACAAAGATGCTGAATCGAAAAGGATAGGAGACCAGGAAGAGCAGTTTGAAAAACCCAACCGGAACAATTGCCAAGTAAGTAATTTACTTCAATGTTAAATACATTAGCTAGACCACTAAACATTCAAAGACTAATTATTACTTACTGTGGTCATTTTTAGGGTATGAGAAATGCCATCTATGATAAATTGGATGATGATGGTATTATTGCACCAGGCTTGCGTGTATCAGGAGATGATGTAGTTATTGGGAAGACAATTACTCTTCCTGAAACTGATGATGATGTAAGCATTTCTTGTGTTGGTCTTTTCCTGTATCTATTATTTTAATTTTTTTCACATTTATTATTTATTAACACTCATCGTTTGAACTTTATAGCTGGATGGTACCACACGCCGTCACACAAAGCGAGATGCAAGCACTTTTCTACGTAATAGTGAAACTGGTATTGTTGACCAGGTCATGCTCACATTAAATTCTGAAGGCTACAAATTCTGTAAAATAAGAGTGAGGTCAGTTCGTATTCCTCAAATTGGTGACAAATTTGCCTCTCGGCATGGACAGAAAGGTACATGTGGAGTGCAGTACCGTCAAGAGGTAAGACCCTTTTTCTTTACTGGTTCTAATCCACCTAAGGTAGTTGTCTATATCAAGTATATATTCCTTAATTTTTATTTTATTTTCAAGGACATGCCATTTACTTGTGAAGGACTCACTCCAGACATTATAATTAATCCCCATGCCATTCCCTCAAGAATGACAATTGGCCATTTGATTGAATGTTTGCAGGGCAAGGTCAGTAAGCCTCTACTGTTTTCTTTTTAAAAACTTCAAATATCTGTTCCAAACCATCTACATACTGTGCTTTTTTTAAATTTTGCTCTCCAGGTCTCTTCTAACAAGGGTGAAATTGGTGATGCTACTCCTTTCAATGATGCTGTAAATGTACAAAAAATTTCTCAACTTCTTCAAGACTATGGTTATCATCTGAGAGGTAATGAAGTTATGTACAATGGACACACTGGACGTAAAATCAATGCCCAGGTCTTTTTGGGACCCACATATTACCAACGTCTTAAACACATGGTGGATGACAAGATTCACTCGAGGGCACGTGGACCTGTCCAAATCTTAGTCCGTCAGCCTATGGAGGGCAGAGCTCGGTAGGAACATCTTATAGTAATTCAATTACTACATTCATTTGTATTCCTGAATCACACTCTATTTTTTAAATCTTTATTAACAGTGATGGTGGGCTTCGTTTTGGTGAGATGGAGCGAGATTGTCAAATTGCCCATGGTGCAGCTCAGTTCCTGAGGGAACGTTTGTTTGAGGTCTCTGATCCATACCGCATTCATGTCTGCAATTTCTGTGGTTTAATAGCAATAGCAAATCTTCGGAACAATACTTTCGAGTGCAAAGGATGCAAAAACAAAACACAGGTAAGATGAAAAATCTGTGTCCTGTTGTATCATATCTTGCAGTATTTCCATTCAGACATTAATATGTTCTCAATTTTCTATCTGTTTCAGATATCTCAAGTACGCTTACCATATGCAGCAAAATTATTATTCCAAGAACTGATGTCCATGAATATTGCCCCTAGACTTATGGTCACGTAAATGTAGACATTTTTAATTTTTTTTCACTCTGTTTGGATTTGTTTTTTCCAGCCTAGTGACAGAAATATATCTGGATCCTAGTGTAAATAGCTATTGAGAATTTCATTGTTAGTTTTGCAATGTCCCCTCTTTTTGAGGAACTATGTTGTACAGAGTTTTTTTAATTTAAATAAATTAGTTGTAAGGCATATTGAGTTTTTTTTCTTCTATTGTTGTAAGTTCTTGACAGCCTCTAGAGGCTAGATAGCACCTCAAGGCTCACAAGGCTTACTGGTTCCTTGACAAAAGAACCGTATCGCCAAAAAATAGCGTGCAAGACCGAACAACCGCCTAGTAGTTAGACAACCAATCGTGCGCAAGGCGCGTTGCTAATGCCTATCTACCGGGTGTCTGTTACACCTGAAACACCGATCCATGGAATTCTTCCATTTTCATACTGCAATTCCTTGATGGCTCTTGCGCGGATTTTAGTGTGCAATGCAACCATCTTCGGCTCTACAGAAGGAATTTAAATCCCAACTGAAACTTTCGACAAACTGTGTAGAGCCGTGAGTTGTGACACGGCGGGGCGTGAGAACCAGTAGCCCGCGACTTGTGAGGACAGAAACAAGCAGGGGGCGGAGACAGGGGGAAAGGCAGGGTGTCCACTCACCGGGAAATTCCGGGAAACCGGGAATTAGCCGGGAATTTTGTAGTGCCGGGAAAAACCGGGAATAAGCCGGGAATTTGACGAGCCCTCCGGGAAAAATTCAAATTGCCATGACAAACGGTCTACTGTCTATTATTGTGGGTTAACTGTATACACTTTCATAAGCGCACTTGTAGTACAATAACATTCAATTTTTTGCGCTTGCTTCGTTCGCGAGTACAATAGACCCTATTCGGTCTCGGCTCCGGGAGAAGAAAACAGGAATCCCTACCGGAACCAGTACCCTTATCCTGCCATATTATCGCGAGAAAATTTGAAAGACTGCTTTAAAAAATTATTATAAACATTCTGGATTGTACCTCTATCCACCAAAGCCATTTAAATGTTAAAATAGCGTGATTTTTTGTAACTGGTTCCGGTCGGGGTTCTTGTTTTCTTCTCTTTGAGCCGAGACCGAATAGGGTCTATTGCTTTCGACAGCTCGTAGGAAGATTCCTTCATTCAAATAACCAAAGCAAACATACACAGAATGCCCATATCTTTCATTTAAGGGGGCATCCTAGTGTAGCGAGCCTAAAATAGGGGTGGTTTGCGTAATTAATTGTAGAGAACCTATAGGTTTAGGAACAAAACCGAGTATACCGTTTTGTAGCGCATACTTTTGACTATAAAACACAATGTGTATGACGTCGATACGCCTACTCAAAGTTGAGATATCCCCTGTTTAAAACGGCACTGCAGCATTGTCGTCTTTTCATGGTGTACCGGATTCCGGCCACACCGTTGGGCCGTTGAGGTTCCGATTTTTCGTGGATGATCCTAACACTTGTAGGTATGGCGTGAACTAGGATATCTGGAATCGGTCACCTCCTGCATCCCGAAAAAAATCAAAAGTATGAGAGTTTTAGCTTTTTCTTCGATAAATCAACTTAAAGCTCCTCGAAAAAATAGTAAAAATTATCCGATCGCAAATATCCTAGTTCATGCCATAACTACGTTCATACAGAGTCTAAAAATTCTTTGTTGGACTGTGTGTGACCAACGGCTCGACTTTAACTAGGTACACCATGA
>NW_026267362.1:353831-357303 GCF_000697945.3 Frankliniella occidentalis | reverse complement strand
GCGGGGGGGAGGGCACAAGGGCAACGTTCCACGCGTACAAACTCAAGCTTTAGGTAATTTTGATCCTAATACCTCACCTCTTCTTGCGGCCACCCCCACTCCCACGACCGTGCGCTGCTGAGTAAAGTACCACATTTGCCTGCCATAACTCGGCATTGCGGTAGGCGCATCAAGGCGGTAGGCGGCCCCGGCAGGTCTTGCGGTGAGAGTAACACCCGCCGTTCTTCCCCGCCACCGCCCTCCTCGAGGCCGTCTAGAGGCTCGGCGCAGCTGTCTCGTGGAGGGAAGGACCGCGCACTGCACACGCACGCAGGGCGGGCCGGGCGAGCCTCGCGCGAGAGCTACAGCGCCAACAGGAAAGGCAAACACCTAATATAAACTGCAGACGTGCCGTACGCGCCAAATCTAGCGACGTCTCATGGTGGCACACATAGCCCGGACAATTACATAGTTCTATACTGTACCGCATGGAGCTGTGAGGGCGGGCTTGCCTACAGTCTCCCCACCACGGCGCCTTACGGTCCCTTGCGAGTAGGTAACGCGTCCACACGCCTGCATGCGGTACAGTATAGAACTACGAAATTGCTAGGGGTATGTACGTAGGAAACCCTTACGTATCTCTAGCAACAAGCAAAGGCCACGGTGACGTGATGCCACTGTAGGGTATCGGGCAAGACAACCCCGCCGAGCCTGTCGAGCACTGTGAGGGCTATAAACAAAACTTTACACGAGACGTACAGCGACAAGTCGTATTTTAACAGACTACCGAGTGTCTTCGCCACAACGAAAGAGATGTCGAGGATTCTAAAGAAACGAGAAAGTGGCATTCAGCCCTCTCCCCCCCCCCCTCTTTCTCTCTCCCAGAGTACACACCCGCGAGGCGACGGAGACGACGCAGGAGTGCGGCGCCGCCCAAGAGAGTGGCGTGAGCGCACGTAACTCTCGTAATGTTTGCCATACTCTGTGAGAAAGAAGGCGCCATCCTCCGTCTCTCATGTCATAGCTGACAGCGAAATTTTTACAATAATTTCTGACGTCTTTTTCTGGGCGTCTCACGGAGGCGGCGCGTGGCAAGATCCCCTCACTGCGTTCTGCCTCCATGCGTTCTGTTTCTCTTCAATGAGAAGTGTCGTTCGAAGGCCATGACTTACACTCAAGTACTAAGACGACTGCCCCCACCGCCCCCCACCGTAATCTGCTGATAATAAGCTTTTCGCTCTCAAAACTGTATTTCTCAGCCCTCCTCCCCAATAAGCACCTGCAGATCCGTCGGATGAGACTTTGACATCCTCTCCTCATGCCTCGGCATCCCAAATGACTTCCTGCCGCCACCCTGCTCGGCCTAGATAAGGGTGCTCCCGCGCCCATCCGCCGGTCGGGCCCACGGCGGTCCTGCGGCGGTCCTACGGCAAGCCGCGCGAGCCGCGGTGGAGTTCGAGGTGGAGTTTGGACCTTGCGCTATAGCCCAGTGGCTCTGGTCACGTGTGCGGACCCGGCTACTCCGCCCGGCTCTAGCGCCGCCACGGTGGCGTCACGTGACCAACGCTCGTTTTGTACGACGGCGGGCGGCGACGGTGACGACGACGACGACGACGCACCACAGCAGCAAGGGGGAAGACCTGCGACCAGTGAGGGGTGGAGCTAATGGGGAGTCGGGGGAACCACCACCGAGGGAGCAGTCCAGGAGCAGAACTTAACTTGCACGCGCTTGTCACACACACTCGTGGCCACTCTAGGAGAGAGGGGGGGGGGCATGACTAAACGCGCTGCGAAACGGAATCGGTCGGCCCGAGTCCAACCCGTCCAACCCAAAGGACGCATAAGCACGGTTCCGCCGGTACCGTCGGTCGGTGCTGCGGTCTTACTGACAGTTGCAGGCTGTAGAGACCTTCTGTCTCTACATAGTGGCAAGCCGACCGCGGTGCGCGGGAGGACGCTTGCCCTAGGTTAGCCAATAGAGTAGGTTTGAATTCTGGCGCGCAGGTAAAGCGCGGGGCAACCCTGCCCGCTGCGGTTGGCAGCACCGTGCCCGCCAAGGAGACGGGTATTGTCTCCAGGCGCGGCGTCTGAGCGGAGGTGCAGGTGCCCAGGATAAAAGACGCCTGCACCCCTTACTCGTGGTCATTCTGGCACAGGCATCGGCCGCCGAAGGCTCTGCCGGTTAGTGGCTAGGTACTATAGGGTCTGACCCAGGAGTCTTGCTTTGAGTCTCATTAAATCCAAAGACTTAACGCTATTACTTGCATTGGTTTCTCCATATACTCGCTGAACCCAGTTACGCCTCTAACGCTACCTGACTGCTTGATGTGCGCGGCCTAACGGCCTGTGGGCTCAGCGGTCCATCGCTAGGACTCTGCTTGCGGACGGCCTCGGCGCCCAGCCTGATGGTCTCGGCGGAGTCCTTCTAAAACTCTATCGTCTTTTCACCTCGTCATACTGGTGGCAGCGTGGTGCGAGTGAGGATCAATGCAATAGGTAGTGTTACTTTTGCCTATGTTGGCGCGCGCGTTGCGTACCGGCGCGTCACGCCATGTCGCGCCTCTTCGTCGCGTAGGTGTTTTGGTGCACCTTTGAATGTGACCGTCGCGTTTCGTACTTGGGCGCGTCAGTGTGTTCGTACATGTGAGTGTGTTTCGTGTCCGCGAGTGACCTACTGCAAGTTACTTGAGTGTGCCGACCGTTGGAACTGTGCTTTTGTGAAGAAAATGTGTAGTGATTGTATCTGTGAAATGGATTCCTCGCCCCACTTGGATTACTTGGGCCTACGTACCACTACCCGCCGTATCGGCGCGGGACCCAACTAGGACTCTACTTTCGTCCGCCGGCGGGCAGCGCAGCGCTCAGCCCGAGGAGGAAGAGCACAACCCCTTTAGCGTCCGCCTGGAGAAGCCGTCGACGCCGCAGCAGCGCGCCCTGCCCGGCGCCGCCATCCTGGCTCGGATCGAGTAGGGTCATGGTGGCGAGCGCGGGGCAGGGCCTTAGAGAAGCCATGGACGCGGGTTCGAGCGCCGCGACTTTCAAGGCGACCGTCGGATTCGGAAGAGCGCAAGAGAAAGGGGTGAGAGGTTTCTAATTACATGCGTGAGACAGGTGTCCATGCCGGAGTGAAAAATGTAAAGGTCGTAGAGCTAAATCTGTAAAATGTTTCGAAATTGGTAGTATTTCTTTTGATGTGAACAACACGCAAAGTGATTTTAATTACACCTGGCGAAATTAAAAGTATTCTTTTTGAAGGCGAATTACAAAATGGAGTCAAATAACAAGAGAGTGGTGTTGCCTACGCCAACCACTTGGGTTAATGTTTTAGGCTGTACGCTTCAGGTCGGCTGAAGGAAGACGGTAAATTCGTTTAATCTTCGTGGCACTTGAAATTTGGGGAGACGGGAAATCCTCCAGTTTCGCGTCCAGGACCACTGTCGGGACAGATTTCGTAGAAATTTTTCTGCGAATCAACGAAGCTTTAACAAGGCTA
>NW_026267362.1:350376-350906 GCF_000697945.3 Frankliniella occidentalis | reverse complement strand
GGGCGGGGCTTTTACCACGTCTGGGTAGTTGCCGGCCTGCCGAAGGCCTATCTCGGTCTGATATTTTGGGGCAGGCGCGCCCGGTGGGCAAAATGTGTCGAGTCATATAATGGCTGTGCATGAGCGGGGCCAACGGCACGCAGCGCCCGCGGTCTGGAACAGGTTCTATTCCGTGATATGGTATTATCCATGCCGTGGCCGCGGTCTAGCCGGGCAGGGCCGCCGGGGCCGCCGCCGGGGCCGGACTGCCCTACGCCGTACGCCGTAGCGCCCGACCGCCGTCGCGGGCGCAACGCGACACGCCGTGCCGTGGATTTCGCATTTTTATCGGCCGGCTGTCGCACTGCTGCCGCCTTCCCTCGCCGCCGATGGCCGTTGGCGGCGGGGGTCAACGCTTCTGTTAGTGCACGCAGGGCCCCGCGGCCCCCGCGCGGGTCTCGAAGGCCCCTCCGCCCTCCGCGTCCGCGTCCGCCAAGTCGATGTCCTGCCCGACCTGCCGGGCGTCTGTCTGTCTGTCTGTCTGTCTGTCT
>NW_026267362.1:304366-350326 GCF_000697945.3 Frankliniella occidentalis | reverse complement strand
TTTGACATCCTCTCCTCATGCCTCGGCATCCCAAATGACTTCCTGCCGCCACCCTGCTCGGCCTAGATAAGGGTGCTCCCGCGCCCATCCGCCGGCGGTCCTGTGGCGGTCCTACGGCAAGCCGCGCGGGCCGCGGTGGAGTTCGAGGTGGAGTTTGGACCTTGCGCTAGAGCCCAGTGGCTCTGGTCACGTGTGCGGACCCGGCTACTCCGCCCGGCTCTAGCGCCGCCACGGTGGCGTCACGTGACCAACGCTCGTTTCGCACGACGGCGGGCGGCGACGGCGACGACGACGACGACGCACCACAGCAGCAGGGGGAAGACCTGCGACCAGTGAGGGGTGGAGCTAATGGGGAGTCGGGGGAACCACCACCGAGGGAGCAGTCCATGAGCAGAACTTAACTTGCACGAGCTTGTCACACTCACTCGTGGCCACTCTAGGAGAGAGAGAGGGGGGAGGGGTGGCATGACTAAACGCGCTGCGAAACGGAATCGGTCGGCCCGAGTCCAACCCGTCCAACCCAAAGGACGCATAAGCACGGTTCCGCCGGCACCGTCGGTCGGTGCTGCGGCCTAACTGACAGTTGCAGGCGCGGTAGCCTATAAGGTTCAGCTGACAGGGTGGGGGGGGGGGTCTACTTCCAGGGGTTTTGTGGCACAAATTGTCTATCTTTCAGTTGGCTCAGTAGAGACGGTTTTGGGGTGGGGGCGGGGCTTTTACCACGTCTGGGTAGTTGCCGGCCTGCCGAAGGCCTATCTCGGTCTGATATTTTGGGGCAGGCGCGCCCGGTGGGCAAAATGTGTCGAGTCATATAATGGCTGTGCATGAGCGGGGCCAACGGCACGCAGCGCCCGCGGTCTGGAACAGGTTCTATTCCGTGATATGGTATTATCCATGCCGTGGCCGCGGTCTAGCCGGGCAGGGCCGCCGGGGCCGCCGCCGGGGCCGGACTGCCCTACGCCGTACGCCGTAGCGCCCGACCGCCGTCGCGGGCGCAACGCGACACGCCGTGCCGTGGATTTCGCATTTTTATCGGCCGGCTGTCGCACTGCTGCCGCCTTCCCTCGCCGCCGATGGCCGTTGGCGGCGGGGGTCAACGCTTCTGTTAGTGCACGCAGGGCCCCGCGGCCCCCGCGCGGGTCTCGAAGGCCCCTCCGCCCTCCGCGTCCGCGTCCGCCAAGTCGATGTCCTGCCCGACCTGCCGGGCGTCTGTCTGTCTGTCTGTCTGTCTGTCTGTCTGTCTGTCTGTCTGTCTGTCTGTCTGTCTGTCTGTCTGTCTGTCTGTCTGTCTGTCTGTCTGTCTGTCCGTCCGTCCGTCCGTCCGTCCGTCCGTCCGTCCGTCCGTCCGTCCGTCCGTCTCATTGGAGGTTTTCGTTTCCTAGCTGTAATCAAATGTACGATGGGAACGTAACGTGGACACACCAGTTCGACATGTCCGCAAGTTGTCATCAAGTAGTTCGTAGCCGCAGTCCGTGGAGCTGGTCTGCTTTTCATGGTTTATAGCGGGACTTTTCGTCCCATTTTATGGACCTCAACAAATTCAAATTCTATCTCTCTCACGCCGAAAAGTCTTAGCCCCCCCCCCCTCTCTCTTTTCCTTTCGCTGTCTGACGACACAAGGGTTCGAGTGGATAATGCAGGGTCGGAGAAACAATTTCAATATTCAAATGTGCTGACATATCACCCCTATCCCCTGCCTTAACTGCGCGCGCCAATCGCCCATCATGACTTGTTCCCTCCGCCTCCCCCACTACACCTTCCTCGGTGGCTTTCAACCTTTTATGTAAAACGAATTAACGCTCGAATCGTAATCATATACTGCTACCCCTGCTGCCGCACGATCCCTGTCGTCAAATTTAGTATAGTTTGCAATGTTCCGGGATGATAACGACCCCACCAGGTGGCTGACTCACGCCGCGCACTTTCGTAGTCATACTGTACCGCATGGACGCGTGCGGGTGGGTCACCTACTCGCACGGGGCCATAAGGAGCCGTCGGCAGCCTGGATATGCAAACCCGCCCGCACCCCTGCATGCGGTACAGTATAACCACGAAAGTGCGCTGCGTGAGTAAGCCACCTGGTATATGGAGGGTTTCATGAGGGAACGGTGACCCTGCCCTCGGTGTGACTGAACGGGCCACCCATAACCCGGATTATGGGGGCTGCAGCTGCAACGTTGTCATTCAGTTAAGGTGGATCCACACCCCATCCACATTGAATCGACACTTTTCATGTCTGCGCCAATGGGGTCCCTCTTCACCCCCCCCCCCCAATCCCGAAATGTGACAAAAAATTTGTTTCCCACGGAGTAATAAATATGAATTTTGTTCAAAAATTCGAACATTGAACAGACTTTGCTCAAAAGTGGCTCGATGGAAAACTTCAATTTTTTGACATGTTGTTCTTCTTGGCCTCGGCGAGATCTACAAGATCTACCAAGTCGGCCACAATTTTTTTCCGCTCGAAATCGGCTTGTCGGTGAGCTGATTCACTCCCACCGCGCTTTGAATTGACGCTCGATGTCTAGACAAAAAGCTCTCGGCGAATCCGAGTACATGGTTGGGAAATGGAATGATAGAATTAAACCAGACCTCGCGCCTTTGGGCCGATGTCACGTTGTGGGCAGTCTCCACTGCCAGCGTCCTTCCTGTGGGTGTGTGAAGTTCAGCTCACGCGTATGTGAGTTGGCTCAATATCGCTCAAAAACATACATACATTACTGCACTTCCGTATTTTGGTGTACTCGGGCCGGGCCGCCGGGCAGTGTTGTCGATCTCGATCCCGAACTCGCCCAACAACGCCGCTCACTCAGCGGTGAGTTCGCTCAAGATCGACAACACGGTCCCCGGGATGAACCAGCAAAGGAGCTCTCCCTCCAGCTGCAGCTGCGTCTACAGCAGCCGCAGTCCCCCCCCCCCCTCCTTTTTCCGGCTGTCTCTGCACGTGCTGTCGTGCCTGCCTGAAACTTTCCGCCGAACGTCTCTCTAATAATGCGCGGTGGGGCGGGACGGCGGGGCTTTGGTCGACGTTCGTTGACGTAATGTCTGCAACCGCAAGATGGTTGCGATTATGTGGCCCTGCACAACGAAGCATATAGCGCGAAGCGATCGCGACGACAGTGGAAACTGGACTGACGTGAGAAAGAGGCAGCTCTCGCGCATAATGCCGTTTTGCCCAGCTTTGACTACGAGTGGCCAGTTGTAACAAGGGATAGGCCAGCAGGAGGAGTACCGCGAGTTAGCGCGAGGATGTTAGGCGTCAAACGTTCTTTTGCCTGGAGTTCCCTCCCGCGCCGCACTTTAGGCGCTCTGAGGCGGGCCACCGACTTCACACAGCTGCCTGGCGGGTTGGCCTACCTTGGGCATGGCAGGCGCTGGCATCAGTAGCGTCGCCCTGTGGAGCGTTGATTGATGGTGGGGACATCTCTATGGCACACCTGCAGCTAGTGCGTTGAGGTGTTTCGGCGCTGTACCGGGTGTTTCACACCCGGTACACACACCCCGCCCAGCCATACACCCCACCTGGCCCGCCTATCGATCGAACATCTGCAGATGGTGCTTTGAGAGGTGTTCTAGGCCCTGCACTTATGCTATCCGCTGTCCTCTGCCCCCTGCAGACCATGCACGGCCCGCCTATCGCACACCAGCAGATGGTGCGTTGAGGTGTTTAGGCCCTGCACCTACTCTCCCCGCTCTCCTGTCCCCGTTCCCCCCGCAGGCCCCGCACCGCACGACCGAGCGGGGCCGTGCTGGCTGATGGGCCCCAGTCCGCGCTAGTCGCCCGTCCTCTTCGCGGGTAGCTCGCGGGTAGCTCGCGACCAGCGGTGCAGTGCGCGAGTGTGCGAGTGAGACAGAGAGTGCGCGTGCCAACCACCCCTTTTCCACCCCTCCCCTGCCCCCCTGCTCCTCGTGGGGTCTGTGTGCGTGTGTGACAGTGTATGTGTGCTCTGCTGTCAGGCTGTCAGGAAAACTCTCCTGCTGGATCAGCTGCGGAAGCCCCATAACCTCTTCCCCAAGCAGAAGAGAAACCAGTAGTTTCACGGACCCACATAGCAGTGTTGGTGTTTTCAACAAGTCGACAGTGAGTGCGTGTGTTTTGACTCCTCAAGAGAGCCGTTGCTCGTGGACCAATGCAATAGCAAATTTATCATCGTCTATCACTATTCCTTAGCCATGGCTCCGAATATCAGCAAGCTCGGCACCCCCAAGACAGTGTTGGCTGTGTCATCGGCGGCCGTCACACTCTGGTTAATTCGTCAGCTGACCAAATCAACAAAGAGCAGGTAAAGCAACGGATTTTACACAACATTTCCAATCCGGGCGCTTGTCGAACCTTCACATACTTTTATATTTCCCTCCCGAACGCTAGCTGTCCGAACAACATAACCCTTTCAAGTACTGGTCTATTTTGATGTCAAGTCATTTTAAAAAAATGAGTAAATATGCACTAAATTTCGCATCTCTTGGTCAATTTGTGTTTGTTTTCTGGTCGTTAAACAAGTAATCTAACATTTCACAAATACATTATTCTGCCAAAGTATTCCTAAATTTTTGTTATATTTTTGTTGCATATACTATTAATAACTTTTTTTAAAAATGTGATGCGATTTCTTGTACACTTCTAAAATATGTGCGATTATTCTGTATTTCATGTTATGCTTTTGTTTAATTGTGTTTTCATTTACTTTTAGGAAATTGGATCGGAATGAAATTCAGTATCTTATTGGAGAGGTAAGCTAGAACATACTGTTCACCAGTTTTCATTTCATTGTTTTGATAATTATTGTGGTGCAAGACTTGATGTGAATTCACCTACATATAGGAGTCAGGATTGCACAAGTATGATCTTTCCAGTTGTCTTGAGTGACTAGTGTTAAGGATCACTATGCTTTCAAGCATGGATCAGTATTCTTTCCTTAGCGCAGTCAAATGACCATTTTCTCTTTGTTTCAGAAAACTAAGTCATCTAAATCAAAGGCTCAGGTTGATGCAGAATTCTTTGGCCACCTTAAAAAACTTCTTAAAATCATCATTCCAGGATGGTTTTCTGCTGAAACCTCATTTTGCATCCTTGTTGCTGCATCTCTTGTGGCTCGATCCTTTTGCGATATATGGATGATTCAAAATGCAACCCAGGTCGAAACGTAAGACTGAGATCCAAAATATGTTAGATTTGATTTACTTAAATTTCAAGACTGTGACTTCTAAGATATATGTCATCACTTCGTGTTGAAAATAAATTGTACTGAAACTGATTTTTTCTGATGCAGAGCTATTGTTAGTATGAATAAGAATCGATTCAAGAGCACATTATTAGTTTTTTTTGCTGGTATGCCTTTGGTAAGTACATATTGACTTCTCTTTCGTTAGAACAGTAATTTTTTTTTTTTTTTTTTTTTTTAAATTGAAAAGACCCATGAATAACTTTTTTGTCTTTTTAAAAATTCCAGATTTCTGTTGTCAACAATACTTTAAAAGTAAGTCGCACTCATCATGGGATAGGTAGGTGCTCTCTATACTGATCTCTGTGTGGTCTAAGCTTACAGAACTCTTTGTACTTAATTACAGTGGAGTTTGGGAGAGCTAAAACTGCGCATGAGGACTCGCATGACTCATCATCTTTATGAGCAGTACCTTAAGTACGTATTTCTTTTTTTTATTTTGCTTCAATATTAATGGAAAGTTAATTGTTTTTTCTACATTCACTTACTATATTTTTCTCAAATAGGGGCTTCACATACTACAAAATGAATAATCTTGACACAAGAATTGCCAATGCAGATCAACTCTTAACCCAAGATGTGGACAAATTTTGTGACTCAGTGACAGAATTGTACTCTAATATTCTGAAGCCACTTCTAGATATTTTCATTTATGTGTATCGACTTACGTCTGTTTTGGGAGGACAGGTACTTGACATGAGTTTTCTGGTACATATATTTTAATTCACCCAGCCTCCTGCTAATTTAGAAAGGTTTTTATGTTTCTGACAGACTCCAGCTACCATGATGGTTTATTTGGTTGTGTCAGGAACATTCCTGACTTATCTACGTCGCCCTATGGGTCGTATGACAGCTGAAGAGCAAAAGCTTGAAGGAGAGTTCCGATACATTAACTCAAGACTTATCACTAATTCTGAAGAGATTGCATTCTACAACGGAAACAACCGTGAAAAACTCACTATGCTTGTTTCTTTCAAAAGACTTGTAAGTTTTTCCATAACTTTTTTTTACAGGATTTTTTTTTTTCAGTAAAAATTGTGTTTTTGTTTTACACATCTATCTTTTAAAACTAGGTTGACCATCTTCGCAATTGTTTAGAATTCCGAACAGTTGTTGGTGTGGTGGACAACATAGTAGCCAAATGTATGTAAACATAGGGTGTTTTTGTAATCCATGCTAATTTTTCTTTTTAACCCATTTAACCTAACGTTCTTGTTTGATTTTAGATTTTGCAACAGTAGTTGGAATGATAGCATTCAGTATTCCATTTATGAATACTGAACATGCTCAATTGTCAAAAATAGGACAAGAAGAAAGATTCAGGGTGAGTCCAATAAACTGCAAAAAGAGCATCAACGGAAAAACTAATGTGACACGTATGTCGCTCATGTTATGATGCACTATGATGCGTGATGCCCGTATCCCTTATTTGCGTCTGAGTGGAATGCTTCAAGCAACGTTCTCTCCAGGGAGGGCCCGACTTTGTTTGACACATGGCTCACTTGTTTTTGCAGTGGAGATGCTCTTATATTTCTCAATTTAATTATCTTTTAATCTATGTTATCTATTTCAGTATTACTACACCTATGGAAGAATGATGGTAAAACTTGCTGAGGCCATTGGGCGATTAGTTCTCGCTGGCAGAGAAATGACCCGCCTTGCTGGTTTTACAGCAAGAGTTACAGAACTCATGAATGTTTTGAAAGATGTAAATGAGGGTCATTATCAACGGACAATGGTAACTGACAGTGCTGACAAAGAAGCTCCAGTGCAGCCTCTTATTCCTGGATCTGGTCGGATGATTTTCCAAGACAATATTATTCGATTTGACAAAGTCCCATTGGTTACTCCCAATGGCGATATTCTTGTAAAGGAGCTTTCATTTGAAGTGAAGTCAGGAATGAATGTGTTGGTGTGTGGACCTAATGGATGTGGGAAGTCCTCCCTGTTCCGTATCTTAGGAGAGGTAAATTCATGTCAACAAGAAACTTGTTTATACTCCTTTTAGTATTGAATTTACTAAAAATCTATTTTTCCAGCTTTGGCCATTGTTTGGAGGTACTCTTACAAAGCCCCCTCGAGGAAAACTTTTCTACATTCCTCAAAGACCATACATGACTTTGGGTTCATTGAGGGACCAGGTTATATATCCACATACTCGTGATGAGATGCAACGCAGGTTCATATCCCCCCAATCTTTTTATTTTTTACACCAATGTTCACATTCTCCTCAAGATTAATTTAATTTCGTCCTCCAGGGGTAAAACTGATGCTGATTTAACAAGACATCTAGAACGAGTTCAGCTTTCCTACTTATTAACTCGTGAAAATGGATGGGATGCTGTTGCTGATTGGATTGATGTTCTTTCTGGAGGAGAAAAGCAACGTATTGCTGTAAGGCCTCAGTATTTGTCTAATTATTTGTTTTATGAAGACATTTTTGTTGCTATAACAATTTATGTAATACCATCCTATATTTTAGATGGCGCGCCTCTTCTACCATGCTCCACAGTTTGCTATACTTGATGAATGCACAAGTGCTGTGAGTGTCGATGTGGAGGGTTCTATGTATGATTACTGTCGGGAGGCAGGCATTACTCTCTTCACTGTCAGCCACCGGCGGTCATTATGGAAACACCATGAGGTTGGCATCAATACTTAAGTTCAGATGATCTCCTTTTTTATTTCTTATGCTGTATTGTATTCTGTAATTAAATTTTCAGTACTATCTTCAAATGGACGGACGTGGAGCCTTTGACTTCAAGAAAATAGAGGCTGACACTGAAGAGTTTGGGTCATGAACAAAACTTGCTTGTGAAGCTGCTTTTTAGAAATTTGCATGATTAAGTTCATTCAGCTACATATAATTTGGGTTACTTCTCTATTTTGTGAATTTCCAGACAATATTCTTAGACAAAATGTTTGTCAATAAACTGTTCTGCTGTGTTACTGATGTAGTGATGTACGTTGTACTGATGTCATGTTTCTAGCTGCATTTGCAAATTTTAAGTCCAATGCTTGAGTTCCAACAGATGTACCTGAAAATTTACTCAGTGTTGCTATTGTGTAAATATTTCTGAATCCTTCAGATTTTGTAAATCAATTAGTGTTTTTAAAGTAATTTTGTTAAGCTTAGCTGCATATTCAGTTACCTTACTTGCTGTGAAGTATGAATGGAATCAAACCAGTGAATAAGTTTTTGATTAATGCCTGTCTGGACTCGCTAAGAAGTATTATTGGAGTTTTGGTCAAATGAAACTTTCAATCTGAAGTTTTTGATAATTTTTTATTGGTTTTGCAATGGGAACTCAGGTCAGTGCATCTATCTTGTCTTTCATATTCTGTAGGGTGAAGAACTTATCTACCTTTACCTGTTCATTGACGAAGAAAATATTTTCTTTCTCCTTTTTTTCTTTTTGCTATCTCTTGGTTCTAGAGATTCCTAAAAATTGTTGTGATCCATGCCCTTTTTTTAATTTTTTATTGAATCATTATAGATTTAGTCCCAATACCTTTAAAATTAAACATTTATATTTGTTTAATTTGTTGGTAGCTCTGACTCAAAGACTTTCCTATTTGTGATAATCCATTATCAGAAAAAGAGAGCATTTGTCACTGAAATTTGAATTAACGAAAAGGCCTACATTTAATTCTGTTAGGGGTGCATGTTGTGATGATAAATTTACTTATTCAGTGATATATTTATGATTTTTGTTGTAAATATTATCCAATGTTATGTTATGTTCTATGAGTCTTCAGACAGTGCTGGCTCCTGTGTTTCTCTACTTGTTTCTTTTCCTTCCTTCTTAACGTGTATTGGTTTACAGATCCAAACCTTCTCAATTTTGTTTATTTATTCATCTAATGGTTTTGATATATTTTTTCTTTAAAAGTGATTTCCTGCAATCCTATTTTTCTAATTTGCTTTTATACATGGAAGAAGGGATCCATTGTTGTGATAATATAAAAAAGGCAAACTTATATAATTTTTTTTGTCTTATTTTATCTTGTTATTTTAGGTTTGTGGAACATTTGCTAAAGTTGTTGTCTGCTCATGTTACATAGCTATATCCAACTTCAAATGAAACTGTGCTTGCTCAAAATCTGCGCTCAGCACAACACACAAATTTTTTGATGCGTAGAGGCTTTTTTGGTGGATGTAAAACATAATATTCAAGATGTTTTCACAGCCCTGGACCACCTTTACCTATCTGTAAACGTATCGAATTCTGCTTTTGGCTAAACGCAGATTTTGCACTGTCGTTGGTTTGTTTCTTGGTTGGATATTGCTTCTAAGTCTGTTTAATACCTGTAAGTGTGAGGGGGACCAATTTAATGCAGCAGAAAATAAATATTGTCCTCTTAAATTGACTGAGTAATTTATGTGCTACGAAACAGAAGGCCTGATCACCTATTCTACAGACCCTAACTTTATGAACCACTACCTTTAGCTAGGTACGACACTTTTTTACACCTTCAACACCTGCTGAGCCGGGCGAGTCCAACTGCAAATGACAGATTTTATAGATGAAATAAACTAACTTACATGGATATTTATGTAACTTCACTATATATTGAAAGGATGGTAATGAACGATTCAACCTAAGTATCATTTGAATGAAATACACTTGTGATTTTTTTTCCCCTTGGACGTGGCGTGTTGCCTATGCGCTGGGCGCCAATAGCCCTCCCCTCCCCTCGCCCCCCTCCTTTCCAAATACATTGCTGCCAACGTTGGTGATACATTCGTTTGGCAACTGTTGTTGGTGGAGGGGGGAGGGGAGATGCAAGCAAGACCCGGCAAGCAGACAAGACGAAACTTGACGAAACATTGCTATCAAAACAAAACATTGGGTCTGTCGCACATCGTACTTTTGTCGTAAAAAGTTCGTTTTTCTGCGTCAACTCGTCAAAACTTGGAGTAATGGAGAAAATTTACGGATGTGGTGAACTAGATTACACATCTGAACCCATTTGTTTGCGTGATTTCTTAACTGAGGCATCACTTCAGCACCACCCTTTTGTTCATGGTCAGATATCAGAAGAAGGAATTACGAAAAACCACGAGGACAATGCTTACAGGGAAAGGATGTTAGATATGATGAACAGTAATCTAACAGATTCAGAATTCACTGACCTAGAGAATATTTGCAGGTTTGTGTACTTACCATTTTCTTGATCGACAGATGTCATGCATATCCAGTCCACTTATCAACCGTTGTAAATTTGTTTGTAGTTCAGATAATCTGGCAGATGCATCAATGGCAGGAGCACGGGCTAAAGATGTTCAAACAGCCAGCCTCTTCTCCCGAGTTGACTTGCCACAGAAGTCCGATCTAGAGACAGTAAAAAGAGCTAAAATCCGTACCAGATTTCATGAACGGCACATGAAATATGCAGGAATCCTCTTGCTGGTTAGTGCAATCGTGCAATATGAATAGAAATCATTTGTGCTAAATGTCATTCTCTGATTTGATTTGTATTTTGCATTTCTTGCAGGAAAAAAGTCAGAAGTCAAGCAAGTCTCAGAAAGATGATTTGACTCCAGGGACTGATTTATTTGTTGTTATTCGTATCTATGCCCCTTTCAAACACAAGATTGGTAAGCGTAGTACTAAAATTGCGACTGGCGGGCAGGAAATTGCTGTTCTTGGTTCTCAAACTTTAGCCGACTTGAGAGATAAGTTTCCATGTGCCTCTGACCACATTATTTGTCAAGATCTCAGCTCAAATCCATTCTGTAAAACAATGAATATGGCTAAGGTATTATTCAAGAGTTTTTAAAATTTATATATCTCCTCTTTAAGTGTATTTACACCATTTGAAAATGTTATAGGACAAATATAAGTCTGGAATGATTTATATTGGAGACAAGTTTTATGATGATACACGGCACTCCTCAAATATAGAGTATAGTGAAACGGTACTCAAATGGGCCAAAGAAAGACATCTAAATTTGGGAAACAAAGCAAAAATGGAGGATACTAATATTATTGATCTCTCAGTGAGATTGGGCTATCCTTACCTTTATCAGCACCAGGGAAATTGTGAACATCTCTTCTGTTTTTCTGACATAAGGTAAGATGAGAGGTTTTGGATGAATTTGAGTACCGTGTGGTGGTTTTGCGAATGTTTACTTTGGTGCTCTTTAAGTCTCATAGAGCTCTCTATCATTTCATTATTATTTGTTCTAGGCTTCTCCATCAGTCAGATCCACTTCAAAGATCTCTGTATCCATCTTTGAGAAGCATGTGTCGACAGCATTCTCGTTACTGCATGCTATGTGGGCACTATATTGCTAAGTAAGTCCTATTCTCTAGCTCTAGACCAATTTTCTTCAAAAATTATGACTGCACATTCTGTATAATTTATTCTATATTTTACAGGTGGGTAACTGTTGGGAACTCACGTGTTCCACACGACCCTTGTTATTTTTGTCAGACATGTTTCTTCTCATACAACTATGTTGACAACCAAAAGATAGGAGAGTTTGCCGCTTATCCATTTTCAGACTCAGCCTCAGAGTTTATTGCTCAAGTATAATGTATAATTCATGGAAATCCTTGCAGCTTAACTTCAGTGAAACTACACATAAACAACTGCCTTAAATTTTGGAGTCTTATTCATGACTGACTCTAAGATTATATTTTTGTATTTCAGTGATATTCAACATAGTAAGGACATGAAGATGAAAGAATCCTCGTTATGTTGAGTATCACATGCACCGAACCTCACAAAATCTTGTCTGCTGTGGAATTTGGTTGATTTCCATGTTATTTGGGAGAAACAACTGTGGCATAAAAACAGATTTAAATAAATTCTGCCTTCGCATTTGTACATTTTCAAAAAAAAAAAAAAACTAACTAAAATAAAGGGACTGAAAACATTTTTCTATTTTCTACAAAGAATTGGAGAGTTAACCCATTAGGTGGAAATCTACAAACTATGCAACATTTCTTACTTTTTAAAAATACTAACCAGATTTGAGTTATACACAATAGCACAAACTTTCATTTAAATATAATAACAGAGGAGGAGAAGCTACCGGTGATTCCACTTTCTAATGGGCTTAATATCCAAAAAACATGCAACCAACGGTAAATCCTCCCCCTCACTTACAACAACAGACCTTATAAATCAGTACTCAGGAAATCTTGTTTAAAAGGGCAACAAGAGTCACAGTCAGTCATTTTTAACATTACCACTTCAAATAATGAAGGTACTGTAGAAAGGGGAAAAATGGGGGGACAAAGCCACATATGTAACATTGCATCACAGATTCGGACCCAACTCATAGTGCTCTAGCTAATGAATTATTGCGTACAACACTTGTCCTGCAGAATATTGGGATTGTGGTGGTCTTTCTATTTCTTGCTTGATAAGTAAAAGGGAGAAATTGGTTAAAAGTCCTTGAAAGTAATCATAGTAAAGAATGGTAGAACAACTCATAGAAGAAATCAGCAAATTAACACTAATCAAGAAAAACCCTCTCTACTGGAGAATATGAAATCAAAATAATTATGTGGGTAGGCATACATCGTACATCATCATGTAATTAAAAGAAGTAGGAAGATAACCACCTGAATAAAGAAAAGTTTTGAAGGTGTCACCTCAGGAGTATATAAATAAGATAATAATAGATTTTCAAAAAATTGAAATGAAAGTGACATGTTAAATATAGAACAAAGATGACATCCCTTAAAAGCATAGAATACAGAGAAAGAGAAACTGAGGGACAAATTAAATGACTGTGAAGTCTTTTACTCCTTCACTTCCCTTTTTTCATATGAAATAGTTCTGTTAGTGTTACCGCTGTCAATAAACGGTTTTTCGTTGTTTATTTTTAACAGCAATTAACAGCTTGATACATTTTAAAGTTCAGATGCATGCATGAGTTTTGTACAATCTATGACGCCAGTTTTTCATTATTACCAAATACATCTACAGGAGTCACGTCCACATCAGCTCAGCTAACTACATAATTTTCATTACACCTAAATTCCATTACAAAAACGGGCTCAAAATTAAAAGATCAGGAAAATGCATAATGCCAATATGCTCTTGGGGCTATGTAATTAAAGTATAGCATACAGTTCTTTCACCAAAGTCAAATATAAGAGCTCTAAATGCTTCAATAATTCATAATGAAAATTGGGTTGTGCAACCATTTAATTTGATCAACTAGTTCATGATTGATGGTCAAAAGCACTGAATCTATATAACAACAAAGTTAACATTGTTAACAAAATTGGATTTTATTAATAATAATATAAGATTATTTTCTCATAACAATATTACTTGAATAGCAGGAGGAAATGTATCCATTGGTCAACAGTACCAAATAAGCAGTGATAAAAATCTATTTGATTCAATTATAAATCAATAATTTATTTTTTCGTCTCTTCCCTTTAGGTGTAAACCACTTGCTCAGGAGATTCTTAAGTCTGTGAAATGAGACTCAATATGGGACTCCCTACCATTTACATTCATGTACTCTTCAAGCATTGAAGCTATTTCGCTGTCTAGGCTTTTAAGAAACTGTTGCAATGGTTCCAGACCTATTTGGGTTTTTAATTCATTGAGCTGAAATAGATAAAAATTACATAAGAGCAGCGGAGTAGGAGTAGCAGAGGAGAATTTTAATCATAAACACACAAACTTACTTGGGACAAAAGGTAGTCTCTAAGAACAACTGTGTGCACTATGTCTTGTGTAGCAAGACGCTTCATTCGTTGATCATGCTCAGTTTCATGATCAAAAATCTCATCAGTTTCACTTGATGGCACACTTAAACTACAGCACATAATGCTAGCAGAAAAGATACATACACAACACAATTAAACAAGAATTTCTTGTGTATTTAATTGACGATACAAGCATATATGCTACGAGCATGTACTTACTCTATAGGAGCACCCGTTTCATCTGGTTTGGTGATGTCATTTAATGATTCAACAACATTACGAATAATTCCACTGAACTCATCAAGTACAATCCTAAAAAGAATGATTAAAATGGAAAATTAAGTTATTGAGTTCAAGCAAAGATACAATGTTGAAAAAGCTCATGGTTTCATGGTTAATTGTTGCCATACCTTGATTGCACAGTAAGTAAAGAGGATAAGGCCAAGCCCAAAATTTTTCTACGCCCCAAACCACTTACAAGAGGCATCCATTTGTTCCAGCTCATCAGGAGAGTGGCAAAAAATTGATCTTCAGTCTGACCAGACTGCTGAGCAGCTTCCCTCATCATCTGAAAGATACACAGAATTCGTTGAAATATCTTGTGCTTGTAAAGTTAGTGCATTAATGCTATCACCTTCTTGAAAGAATGTGTGCACAGTGAAAACCAAATAATATCAAATTTCATGCCAGTCCTTAGATTTAGATTATAAGGCTATTTTTACATTTTAAGCTTCACTGTATACTGAACTGACCTGACTAAAAGTGTCCTTAGAACACAGTAGAACTCGAGAAATAATACAGGCATATACAGCAAAGGTTTTACATGATTTCTCATATCTTTTACATTGCATATTGCAAACATGTCTGGAATAAAATAGTAATATGTAGTAACAATAAATTGAATTAAATGTCTTGACAACGTTAAGAGCTACATCACTCACCAAAGACTGTAAAGCCCATTTTAAGTTAACAAATAATGTGGGGGAAATAATACTTACATCATTACTTGTGAGATCAAAGGCTTCAACAGTTCACATGAAAGTTGAGGGGCAGCTCTCAAACATAACTCAAAATACCTCATAATGATAACCACACCTTCAGGACGTAAATCAGTCAGCATATACTGACAGGATTTTAACATGGTATCTCCATAAACCTAGAACACAGAATTTTATGGGGTACATATTCATCTTTACATTGACTAAATTTTGGCATGGTAAAGAATCAATCAAGGTACCTTCAGAAAGCATTCTGGAGACAAAAGCACATATGCTTGTGTGATTATGAGACAAATACGAAGATTTTCTGTAGTGGATTCTGAAAAACAACCAAACTATAGTAAGTACAGAGTACAGTAAATCACACACATAATCAGAGGAGAATATGTCATTTGATTTGTTACCAATAAGTGGAGGCATGTTTTGAAATAGTTGCATAAGCTCATCTGTCATTTCAGTTGCATTTTCTACACAAGCAAGCCACAATGCTAGCCCATCTTCAATGAGATAAACATTGGAGTCTTGCTGCATGTCTGTACAAAGTGCTAAGACTGGCATCAAAAAATTGTGAAGAACTTTGCTTTCCTGGGCCATTGCCTAGAAAAGGAGGGATGTTTCAAAATAACCATGTAAGTTGTTTTGTTGAGTAAGACATATGAAACGTTCAAAAGAGGAAACAAAAATTTTACCTTCACTATCTGAACCAATGTGGATACAATGGCACACCTTAACATACTATGTTCTGCGGATTCTTCCCAAGCCAAAGGTAGGTATTGAATAAGGTTGGATACATGGGGTCTGATTGGATGACCAACTCTCTCCACAACAAAGGACATGACATATAACACATGCATCTGTACAATTAAACGAAACAGAAGTAAGTATGTGAATGTGGAATAAACATTGTGCCAATAGGAAGACCACAGAATATGACAAAATACCTTGCTGTCGCATTCTTTGCATTCTTTTAAAAGGTTAAATAATAACCCAATAACAGGCTCCAGGTACTCAAGAAATTGATCAGTACTGAATTCAAAATCATCCATGGCTAATTTTAAAGCATGTGACACAGTCAGACGAACAACTAAATCTTCATTTGGTTGCAACAATGATAACATAGCACTATACAACACAGGTCTTAGCTCGGCTGAAAATCGAACACCGGTCCACTGACCCAGCAACCAGGCAACCCGACGTCGCAATACACGATAATGACCACCCTGTAGCTGTAGCTCTTGTCGGAGAGTAGTCAAGAACCATTCATCAAAATTAATCTGTTAATTAAAAAAGTAATATCAGGAGTGCAGTATATGGAAACAGTGCTTGTAAAGTAACATATGAACACTAACATACCACATCATATAAGTCAAATGCTGCAAGACCAACTGCATAATACACGGCATCCTTAACAAGTATAGCATTGAGATCATTGCCAGAAACAGGACCATGGTTAGACTGAATCATTGCTAAAAGGACAGGGGAAAGGATTGTGTGGAATTCACGGAAAACAGTCATAAATAACCACTCTGTACAAGGCTGTAGAACAAAAATAATAAAATATTATAATTCAACAGATTTGATGCTACACATTAATATTTCTTTAATCAATAGGAAACTTACCCTCAAGCTGTACTTCCAACATTCTCCAGTCTCGTCATTTGCTATTTGGAAATAAAAATGAATGTCATTAAATATCTTTGAAATAAGATACACAAGGCAATCAATCAACAAGGGAAAAATAAACAAGGAGGAAAGAAAACACAAAATTAATTTTGTGTGAATACTGGTACTCGTCCTTTACAGAGACCCTTTCAGTGCTCAGTTGCTTTACATCTATATGGTTGTAGAATCAACGAGTGTTGTTCTGTCAACATGTGTCACGTTTCTCTGAGAATATATATTATTATTAAACATGTACCATATGAAACTGGATGATGACGAAATTAAAGAGAAGGCTAAAACAGGCGCTATTCTCGGTATTCCCTTCAGGTCACAAGACAAGAGCATTGTTGCAAAAGTCGGCGCTTTCAAAAAGATGCGCGTTCCGTGAAAACCAAAATGAATATGAATCTACAGTTGGCGGCACAATAGCAGAAGCAACATAGGCAGACAGGACTTAGACTGAAAACTTGTGAAATCTGTTAAGAGTTCTCAAAATTTTGCTATTAGACCGAAACAATCTTCATTGCTTCCAGTAATACTAGCAAACGAAGTTTCGAATGGTAGTATTGTCATGTCTGTATGCGCTTCGTGTTCCAAGATGAAGATTTGTTGTGCGGCACGGGTCTATCGACTTAGAACGAAAACCGGCGAATTTTGTTAAGAGTTCTCAAAAAAGTAGTGTCAAACTTGAAAAAAGGTCCATTGTTGGTCACGCCTACAACATTCCCAGTTTCGAATGGTACAAGTATCATAAGTGTACATATTCTGTACTGCGAGCATGAATAGCGTTACGCGTGACATCGCACTGAGATCAATACTCGTTCTTCTACCACTGAGTAGGTGCAGGTGGTGGTAAAGAACGAGTAACAAACAAACAAACAAACAAAAAACAAAAAAAAACACCAACTGTGGTGGGGAGCATCAATAATAAAATGCTCCGACACAGTCTTGCGTTAAAATGTAAATGTTAGTTACCAAATGTTTCTGGATCTTCATCCCACATCTGTAAATCTTCCTGAGTCAGGAGAAAGTAATGACCAACAAGGCCCTGACAGATTGCAGTTAGCACTTCTGGAGTGAAAAATGATGTCTTGATTTGATGGGCACGTAATGTATTAGGATCCTTGGTTTCTGAAGACAGGTTAATGATGCGTAAGCCAAATGGAAAAAAAGCATTGAAAATTTTACAATCACCAGAAATACTTTACCTTCAACAACTTTAGCAGGCTTATACTCCACACATAACATAATAAGTTTGATAAGATTAAGGCACTGAATCTTGAATCGCTCAAATAACCATTCCTGGTTGCCTGACATAAATGTGTAAAACACAGTAAATTCAAGGGTTTTCTGAATAAAATCAATAAAAGAAAATGGATGTGTTTCCAGAACAGAATTTAAGACTTTAGTCAAATTAATGATAAACTTCTCTATCAGGTCCCGCAAGCCACTTTTACTTGGAAGCTGCTTTCCTGCAAAACAGATAAATTTCAGTAAAGCTACAAGTGAAATTCTAATGATTAAATTGCCTAGTTAGATTAAACTTACTACACTCTAGCATTGTCTTGGCACGGTCAAACACCATATTAATAAAAATCACAACATCCTCAGATTCATTAGGTTTCAGAAACCCATGAACCGTAAGTTTTCGTAAAATTCGTAAGGCTAATAGAGCTTTTTCTAAGCATGGTGCAGCTGCTACAGCATTCTCAGAAAATTGTTGTAGGAATAACTCAGTATGAGTGTTCCAAAGAGTTAGCGCAAAAGAATAAACATTTCCTGTTAATTCTTGAAACAGTCGTCGATCACCAGCAAGCCGTTTTGATGATAATGTTTTTACAACATGATGTAATGTAAGAAGAGCTCTGTGCTGAACTAAAAGATCTGCATCCCTAACTGCAGTCAGAAGTGTTGGGACAAGCTCAGGCCAATCCTTGGGACAGTCCATACGAGCAACCTTCGCAATGACAACAGCTAGCTGAGTCGCAAGAGGACTCACAGGCTCCCTGAAGTTGGCCACAAGCCCCTGCCTGAGTTTTGCCTTCTCCTCTTCAGATATGGCACTAAAGTACAGAAGACATAATATGCATGAAGACCATGTTAATTTTTTATGTACTTGACGTTGAAGTGTAAGCTTACTTTGGAGCAGTGTTCCTCCAGTATTTTTCAGCACCATTTTTAAAATATAGGACAGCAAGCCACCTTACATTTACTTCAACGGCATGATTAGAAAAAATATTCTGAAATAAACAATAAACAAATTTTTAAAACAAATTTAAAAAAATCTTGAGTTATGAACATGACCTGTGAAATGATCTATGAAAACAAAACCTTCTTGACATACCAATAAGATAGAATAGAATCCTGGTTCTGTTTCCCATTCCTGCAACTTCTTTTCAGCAGGTTTAAAATTTTCTTGATTTTGACTGGAAGCACATTGTAAGGTGTCAAGCACCATAGATAAGGCTTTCTCCATATCCATGGTGGTTGGTTTAACGCTGAATTCTCAGAGCATAGTGTTGAATTAGCCTGAATGAGACAATAAAAAGAACATTAGTTGACATAAATATTAAATTTTCCATTTAACTGAACAAATGTAAATGGTTGACTAATTAATTGGGATAAAGAGGGACAAAATTACTGCAAGAAAAATAGTGGCAACGCGGTAAAAACAAGTGTCCTTCGAAGGGATCGCTAGAATATCATGTGGCGTTAACTACACACGGCCTACTCGCCGGAAAATGTTTGAAATAACAAGGTTAGGAACATTATATAACAACATGATAAACCAACAAAATTTCGATGGACTTAATGTAAAGAGAGTGGATTTGGCATAAATATGGCAATACAGGGACAGCCAAGGGGCGGCATAGAAAAGACAAACAAAAAACACTTGCGTCGATATGTGATTAAGTGTAGTAGCCCGGAGTGCGAAGGCTGAATAATATTAAGGGGAAAGACATCATATCTCAGTCGATTTTCGATAGTAAGCCACATAAATTAAAAATAAATAAATCAAGTGACAGTAATGGTACACAGAGGAGAGCACTAAAATTGTTAATGGGTAGAAACAAAATACCAAAAACAGAGACACTTTGGAAATTAGACAACACAACCTCTTCAGAAAACTGACTTGGGCCAAAACTCATCTAATCCAAATCAGAGGAAAAATACGATCGAAAAGATTGAGGAGAAACAATGTACACAAGAAAAGAGAGTAGCTTTTGGGCAACAAAGAAAATCAAAACATTACATGCGCTTTGAACTGTATGTACAAACGAGGTACTAATAATCCGGTAAGTTTAGTTGATTTGATTCCTCAAAGTTGTACACAATGTTGCCAACATCCAATATGTGGAAGAAAATAAGAGGTGTGTTGCCAGTAACTGGGTAACAGTCCCTACAGTTCATCAAGAAAGATATAGAGGCAAAAATACTTGTTTTTGCTCATAATTTACATGTGCCCGCTGTCAATGTTATGCTATGTGCGCAGTCAGTCCAATCATGGTTCAATATTTCCCTGAACCGACGACAGAAGAACAAAAGTAAAAAGAAATATGTAGGGACATTTCCTGTTGCACACAAAGGCACTTGCTTTTTAAATTAAGAGCGGGTAAGACATTTTCATTCATTTCATATTTCATACACATTTACATTTGGGAGTTGAACCGTTGTACGTAAAATATTAGTAGTTTTTATCATTGTTTGTTAGTGCCACAACAATTTAGTGATCCTAATCTGGAAAATGACGAGTCTAGGTCCAGTTGAGTCTCTCACAGAAATGCCCAGATATCGTCAGAATTAGTGATAATTTATTTATTGTAGCATTTCTTAACAACCTGAACTGCAATAGACCTTTTCTCCCACAACGAGGCAACATCGCAAGTAGAATTTTATACTTGAGATGTACCGTATTTTGAGTGCCCGTCAACAAAATTCCTCATCACCACTGGGTTCCTTGGAAAATTTGCCAGGGACAAGTGTTTTTTGCTATTTGAAAATTTGCAAAAATTATCATTTTACTATGGAGATTCGCATTGTTGCCAAATTGAGGGCGAAAAGGTCTATAGAAAACCAATGGTGTGTTCTATTGGAGGGCCATCTGACTGAAATAAAGTAGACAGAAACTTCCACAAAAATGGCACTTTACTAATTATATTTACAATTCCTAATACATATTGATATCACCAGTGATACATATAGTTAGCTTACTTTGCTCGCTGCAAGGTTATTTAAAGTTTCATCACAGACATTTATCTCCTTATCTAACTGTCCATATCTTCCTCTTCTTCCTTTTGGGTAACAGGTAGAATTTCCTGAATAATTTGAAGTAGTTTTTCAACCTCGTCTTCAGTAAACCTTTCTTCACTCTCCTCTACCATCTGAACATCACAGAGACAATTTCAGGTGAATCGACCTTATCCACTTATCACCATAAAGGAGAAGTAAGATAAAATATCAGCAAGGGATAAGTTTATGGGTTGGGAAAATATTTAACTTACCACTTGAATTTCTAATGGGGTTGATGGTGGATTATTCAGTAGCATTAACTTCTCAGCTTTTGTCAACTTAAATTCTTTTAGAGCAGTGAGGAATGTACGCACATGCTCTGCTGTCTGAAGCTTACAGGGTGAATCTTGGAGGTAGCGAGTTGCCTGAGATAAAAGGGAAATAAATTAGAAGGAATTTTAGATTCATTTGATATGTTTCTGTTTTTCGAAAATATTGATAGGCCAGCGGACTTTTTTCACAAGTGTCGAATAGATATGTTTATGTATTACCTCGTATATTATTGTGGCTAGAGGGCTATTGCGAGCAGTTCTATTTTTTTTCTGTTGAGACTTGAGTTCCTGCAGAAGAGCCAGAACCTGAAAAGCATGTGCATGTGTTAAAAGAAAAGTGAGTAGAATAACTCATTAAATAATTAATAAACTCAAACAAAATTTTACATACCTCAAAATTGCTTAACATGGCAGAGTTTGGATTAATCCTGAAAAAAAAAGACATGCCGCTCAGAAGTACAGAATGTTAAAATATAGTGGCACATCAAAGCACAGATTAAACTCCTTTTGCAATAAAAGAATATAATTAAATACGTACGTCTCCATTTCAAGAAGAAAACGTGAGCTAGAGGTTATGTTGATGTATAGGTTTCGGACAGTGCTTCCAACCCACCCATACTCAAAACTTAACGATACCTTGAACTGATATCATCCATAACCCTCAATTCTGAAATTCAAATCTGTCGTCCTGACCTACCACAACTTTAGGCTTCTCTTACAATGGGAGGCAAGGTATGTTTAAATATCTGCCTATACTATGTTCAATCCATTGGTAATGGAAATGTTATGTGGGATTCCCCTTCGCAATGTTCATTATTTCATTTCATAATTTTTGCAGACATTGTCAGGTGTTCATCCCCTTGTTAATCGTCCCCCTGTTGTAAAACGAGGTACGAGACATATTTACATAGGATGGCTTGTTTCCATAGGAATATTGCTCACAGGCAAGTACTTTAATATAACTTTGATTTTTGTCGTTATTTTTAATGAAAGGCACCAGATACTCCAACAAGTGGTGCTTTTCGATGGGAGGTTTCCCGTTTCCCTTAAAGCTAAGCAGGGAGCATTAAAGAGAATCGAATAAAATTAAAAATACAAGTGAGGGAATGTACCACACATGACTGGAGATATGCCCTGTTCAATTCAAGTGGTCGAACTCGTAATGGAATCATTTGCATGTTTTGACTGACACTACAGTGTCATTTGGCCTGTATGGATGATCAAAATTTAGGTAGAGTCAAAGACCGCAAATGACTTGTTGTTTTTCTTGTTTATTGGGACCGTTCAATTACCTAAAACGAGTGAAATTAATTTGATGTTTTCTGGGCTCCTTATTTATTTAGATGTCGTCGGTATTTTAAAATCTATTTTAGATATTTTATTACTCATCACATTTACAATTTAAAAGTTCCTTCTATAATTGGGGGAATCTTTATTGAAGAGCACCTGACGCCTATTCTTAAACTGCATGCATGTAATTTTGGTATTAATTTACATTCTTTAATCTAATTTTGAATTTTAAATCTTCTCTTTCCTAAATTAGTGAACTGCTTATGGGCAAACTCTTTTCAGCAAATTGGTAAGCAACGTATACAATATATAAGCAATTATTAGCCATACAAACCAGGCACATTTCCTTCAATGGCAGAAAAACCAGTGCGAAACAAAAATGTCCAAACCATGTTGTTTTCTTGTCATTACTAACAATTCAAAAGTAGCACTGAATTTTTCCAGCATAGACATAGTATCATCTTATTATTGCTTAACATGGCTAAGAATATATTTGAAATCAATTATGTTGTTACATGCTTGATCAAAATTTTCTCTTTTTCTGCAGTTGCAATCAGTGTTGTACCAAATGCAGTGTTGATTGTATCTCAGATCATTTGGCGACTGTGTTTGCTTTCTGAAGAGTGCAGCCACGTTCAAAAATTGTAAGTAATGATAAACTCGAGAAGATTTCACTTTCTATATTTAAAATATTGTTCATCTAACTTTTTTTTTCTTTTCTAGGTGTTGTGGGAGTTACCGGCAACTTTTCGAGAGAACTCTATGCTTCAATAAAATCTCAACATGCACTGCATTTACAACTTTTGCGGTCTGTTCAAATTCCAAAATTCTTTTCTTGTTTTAAAGTGGACTCTAGTATCCAGGTTGGAAGAATTCTAAACCTTATTTCTTTTGCAGTTTCTCTTTTCAGACAGACTGAACCTTAGTGAGACATGGAAAGATATTGGACCTATTCCTTTCTCTTTATCTTTTTGTTCTTACTATATTTTACATTGTATTATGCAATCTGTAAGTGTTCCATGTATTATTTCTGGAAAGGTAATAACAAGGGTAGTAACTTTTTAAAACTAAATGGGTACTATGACTTTCAGGAAGTGTGCCCTGCCTGGGAAGATCATATTATGAAACAATTGAATGGCCTGGACTATGGATCAGGAATGGCTCACTCTTTTTTTCATGGCTACTTAAAGATAATTCTTCCTGCACGTGGCGACAGCTCTCAAGGTCAACTTCTCATTTGTTTTAATTAAAAATAAAGTATTTTTCTTGTGATGCATATCACTGTAACCTTGATAATTTAAAATCTAGGTATATCTGAGAGAATAAAGTTGTTCTTAGAAAAAGAAGAGATCAGAGAAGATCAGTTTCCCATTCAGAAACTTATAGTTCTCATTCCAAGCTCGGGCAATTTATTTCCCCTACTGACTGATGAGCCCTCTCAAGTTGGTGCAGATCCAGCCGTAACAGCTTCAACGGTTGTTATTCTTTTTTACAGAATTTGCAATGATCTTCATTTTGTTCAAAATTCTCTAATCTCATATTTTTGCAGGAATTGCGCTTGCAAGATGTTTTAAGGAATCGTGCTGGTACACAGCAGAGGGTATATCGTGGTGCTGCTTACCGAATTAGGGTAAAAAGAAATGGCACAGTATCATTTTTGTACACCATAGCTGAAGGAGCTACAGCAGTGCTTACCTTTCGTGAAGCTTGTTTAGCTGGGTCTCCTGAAGCTGGTATGAGAGATTTTGTTGTTTTCTTTACATAACTGCAATTTCTGAAAGTGCTTGATATGATATGGAAGTAGAAGGTTCTACTATCATGGTCACTACTGTTAAGAATTGTTACTGATTTCAGAACACCTACGAATGCACAAGGCAGATGTTATTTCCAATTTTTATCGAACCTTGCAGAAGCTTATTGATGATGACAAACAATTAACACACTTAGTAGATTTGCTGTATTACGATGGTGGGTATATTTTTGTTTTTGTTTTAAGTTTGCTGGCTCCTTCCGACTTATCTTGTTTGCTTGTTTCAGATGAAGATCCAACCCATGCTGATGTTCTCTCTCTCTTGACTGAACATTTACTTGAAGCTCGTCACAGAAAATATAACTTTTGATTCTTCTCATGATTTGAAACAGTTTTTTTGTGATATTTTGTGATAACCCATTTGAATTTTCTTCAGGGACTCTAGTCTTCTTTTGCAATATTGTAGCCAATTAATTTCAAGACAATATTTTTTCTTTAAACTTGTAAGTCTAAGTTAAAGAACTTATGAGAAAGTAAGAGACAGGGAAATTATAGAACTTTATCAAACATTTTGTCATATTTTTTTATCAAAGAAGAAAATAAACTAAGTAACAATGTATCTATAATCACTGTGCAGCAAACTGTGGTAATCCTGAGGTTTCTTTTTCCTCCTGGTTGTGCAAATATCCTGGTTTCCCAGTGCGTCGATAATAGGATCGTTGTTTCAGAAATTCTTCGGTGCACTCATTTCGTAATCCTTCATCATGAAACCACCGCTTAGAGCATTCTATAAGCTCGTCCTTTTCCTTTCCGCACTTAAAAGTAACTAAAAGTCCAGCCTCTCCACCACACTTATCTAACTCTGCAAAGAAGAATTGTTTTTAGTACCTGTTCCCCAAAACTTCACACGATTTCACAATAACATGAACAGAACAGTCATACTTGCGGCTTCAGCAGAGCATTTCTCTTTGTGTACCCGATCTCGCACCATGTTTAGAATTAATATATCTTTCTCAACTTTCCTCAAAGATCTGTCATCTGGGTCGCCTAAAACAAGAATGTTTCACTTTTTGAAAGACGTCTTGTAGAGTAAGTAGATACAAAAACATCCCTTACGAACCTAAATTAAGTGGACCTCCACCAAGATGCTTTGGCAATACGTGGTCAGTCCTAGGCTGATCAGAACTAGTCAGGTTTCCCATCCTATCATATAGTTATTGTTATTATTAATTACAGAAAATATATACTTAATTTCTGCATACGAATATTTTTGTTATCTCTGTGATTGAATAGGGTAAGGTTACGTCTTCTGCTAGTATCTCGATCAAATCTCGAACAGGGGTACCATTTTTAAAATAAAAAAGTATGATGGCAATGGCACTGCATTTTGACATTTTGACAACAAGAGGAATCAATAAAGAATTCTTCGTCTCATTTAGGATTTCCAAATCATGGCAATGCGAAATAATAACTTCATATAAGAGTAGGTTTGGAAATAGGCGCTCGAAGGTTCTGAAAGCCATCCTTCAAAGAAGACAAAAAGAAGTAAGTCATGCGCCATTTTTTCTTCTGTGCTTCGACATTCGGTCAAACGTTTTCCGGATCCTTTTCCAGTTAAGGCGTAAGCATGGCGGACACGTAAGTTCTGTTTTGCGGCGTCTTATAATCCAAAATAATCGGTGTTAATTTCAATATAAAGTTAGCCGTATTTTCTGTTTGTGCTTCTTTGGTTATTCGTCAATTTATTTCCATTGGATTTCTACAATAGTTACCTTCATCCCGTCGTAGTGTTTACTCTTAAATTCTGGCATGGGGTGCAACCCATTGTTTTGGTACATAGTTACTTGCCACTTATTGGTCATCTGCGGATATGTGGCCGCTGCCGTTTATATTTCGTTATTTATATTTGACTCCTTGTTGCATTGTTAAGTTTTCAATGTTGTGTTTGTTACATTTTTGAGAGGTTAGGTTACCGGTTAACCAATGCATGTTACTCTCCCAAAGTGTCGGCTCCTTGAGGCGCGTTATTTGTCGGTTTTTGTGTGTCCTACAGCGGCATGTTTGGTTTTATCTGTTTAGAGCCAAGACGTCCAAGAAGGTGGCGCCGGCCGCCAAGAGCCCCAACAAGGCTACTTCAAAGTTGCCCGCCGTCCCTGAAACCGTGTTGAAACGCAGAAAGCGCCGTGATGCGGCCAAGGCATCCCTCGTCAAGGCTGCGTTGAAGGTAAGTGTCCTCACACACTGAAAAGTGATAATCCAATTTTTGACATTGTATTAAAGCTAGCTTTCGTGTAGGTCCGCGCCCAGCGTCTCCAAAAGAGGAAGGTTATCTTCAAGCGTGCTGAGCTGTACCAAAAAGAATACCTTAAGAAGGAGCGCGATGAAATCCGCTTGAGGAGAGCTACCGTGAAGAAGGGAGATTTCTATGTTCCCTCTGAGGCCAGGCTTGCCTTTGTTATGCGTATTCGGGGGTAAGTATCTTCCCTCAGTCCTTGGTGTGCCGAATGTCAGGAGTGCAATCTTTACCATGGTTTGTTTGTTCCAGTGTCAACAAAGTTGCCCCTAAGGTCCGTAAAGTTCTTCAGCTGTTCAGGTTGAAGCAGATCAACAATGGAGTGTTTGTTTCTCTTAACAAAGCCACTGTCAACATGCTCCGTATCTGTGAACCTTACATTACCTGGGGCTACCCCAATCTGAAGAGCATTAGGGAGCTTGTATACAAACGAGGATTTGCCAAAGTTAACCACCAGCGCATCCCCATCACCTCTAACGAAATTATTGAAAAGGCCCTGAGTAAGTGGCGTAGTTAATGTCTTTGTTGATTTGGTATCATTTGAATTGATTTTAATGCTGTGTTGACATTTGCAGAGAACAAGGACATCATCTGTGTTGAAGATCTTATCCACGAAATCTTCACCGTAGGCAAGAAGTTCAAGTACGCCTCCAACTTCCTGTGGCCCTTCAAGGTTTGTTCAGTCTGCTTACTCTTGCCAACAAGTCCATTGCTCTAGATGTTTCTACTCTAGTGCTTTCCAGCTTGTTGGAAATTATTTGGCTACAGGCTCTGATCAGTTTTTGCAATATTGCTCTAATTGTGTCTGTAGCCACACATTTGTCCTATCCATTTGCTTTCTTTTTAACTTCAACTCACATTGGTTCTTTCAGCTGAACACCCCAACTGGTGGCTGGAGAAGGAAGAACAACCACTACGTCGACGGTGGTGATTTTGGCAACAGGGAAGACAAGATCAATGAGCTCCTGAGGAGGATGGTGTAAGCGTTACTGATAATAAAAAAATTCTCTACTAGCCCTTTGAAGGTTTTTATTTGGATTCCTATTCGCTTTATTTTTTATTCTGGAAAATGTAGTCTGTTGTAAAGTCATTTTTAAATGTGTTAAGCATAAGAGTATAACTCATGAAATTCATAAATTGTAAACATTTTACAAATCACAAAGATTCAAATTGATCAAACATTCACACCAATCATTCAACACAGTGAATTGATACACATGTTTGAGGACTGGCTAAGCCTGAATGGGAAAGTGCCTTATTAGTGCAAATATTGCACTTAATCAAATCAAGTAAATGGTACAATCGGAAAATTGTAGCCATGCTGCTGAAGGACCTGTATAAATTGCAAACAAAATTCCGCACCATTGGTTGGTACCTACGAGCTCTCAAATCTTTAGGTGGCCGTCCGGCTTCCATTCGACTACAATCCAGGTGTACAGGATTTTGCCTCTAATCAAAATCAAAGGTGGTGGCCAGAGCCCAGCAGAAGTGTTTGTGCGTTCCTGCGAGGGCTTTCGTATTAGCCCGCGGTTCGCTTCACTGCCCTCTGGCAAATAATGAAATGCCCTCCCCTAGCAGAAGACAATTCTCATTTGTAGAAGGCAGTGGACACGTAGCGCGACAGCCGACGCAAGCCGACTGGACGGTGCGGTCAGCCTCCTTTAGCGTCAACAAGCCCTGCTGGCAGAACGTCAACACTCTCTGAAGTCTTTCGGGGACAATTGGAGTAATTTTGACAGGACAAATATCCTGAAGAGAAAATGGCCCCTAAGCAGCGCATGAGGATAGCCAACGAGAAGGCATCGAAGAATGTTACTCTTCGGGGGAATGTACCAAAATCAACTGTAAGTATCCGATGTACCACGTACCTTCACATCACCACCTACTTTCTCTATATCTGTTTGAAGTATAGCTTCTGATTCAAATCTAGCTGTTCATTCTATATCAGATCTTTTTCAAGGCCAATTTTGAGGGGCCCTTTGGCATGTACTTGGTTTCTCTCTCTTTGATCCCTCTTGAGAAAATCTTGCCTTATGTCAGTATGTCAAACTTTTTACTAGAATCGCCCCAATGCTCACCTTATTCTACCTTTGATGGTCTTAAAACCAGTCTTGTTATGGCTTCAGTCAGGTCTCATGTTTTATAGTTGAGATACGTAGTTTTCGATGTGGAGCATATGGTTGCATGTGCACATTGATTCAGGTTACGAGTGTTCACGTTCAAAAGACACATAGTCAAGGGTTGCCCTCTTCAACTTTTCAAAAGAACAGTTTAATATCTTAAACTTTCTTATCTTAAACTTTCATGTGAATTGTTTTTGAATCTCTAATAGGTAGTAAAGTATGCCAGAAATGTTTCCTTCCCTTCTACAGTGTCATATTATCATCCTCATTGTTTGTGATAATATAAGTCACTTCTTTCCTTTTATGGTTGACCTGATTGTCTCAACTAACAAATATTTTCATTTCAACACTAATAAAGTTGTCTTCTATTTAAAAATAAGTAAATGGAGTTTTTTGGGGAGATATGAATACATAATCTTTTTGCTTTCTGGGACTAAAAATAATGGACCGAACCTTCAATTTTTATCCTATGTCATATTTAAAAGAATATTTTGTTCTTCCAGAAACCCCAGGATGAGAAGTACCCCGTTGGCCCATGGCTGTTGGCTCTCTTCATTTTTGTTGTTTGTGGATCAGGTAAGGGTGTTGTAAACTATTTTTCTAGCACAGGATACAATGAAATTTTTGAACTCAATTTTAAAGGAGGCTAAAAACTACTTTCTTTTCCAGCCATCTTCCAAATTATCCAGAGCATCAGAGCAGCGTCCATAGTTTAATCAATTTCCCAATATCTCAACTTCCCCAATTAAATAATTGTTTTATTGACTGATGCTTATTTATAGACCACCAAGTGGTCCATTTGTACATACAGACGTTATATATTGTGCACTGCACAGCAGGGATTTAATTATTTCATTATATTCCTTTTGTGACCATTCCAATCAAGCAAAAGAGATGAAATTATTCCAGACTCAATCTGCATTTGATGAATGATCTTTTTAAATAAAATTGATGATTTTGGTGTATCCTTGTGTGTTCTTGTAAATTGAGATCCTAATCTGTCATATATGCACACACAGACACTATCAATTAACAGACCAACTTAATTATTAGACCTTTGAATCAGAGAGAGCAAAAAATGCACAAATTACAAATTCTGTTTGTTTTACTTATTGCAATGCACTCCAAGAACCTGAGCTCTGTAATTTCGGGTTGGTAAACAGCATAGTGGTGTAGAGAATTGTAAAAATACCGTTGCGCTGCCTGCATTCATTGACACATTTGTACTTGTTAGATGAGTAATGTCTCTTCTCAGAGTTTTAACTGGTTTTGCCATGAACAAGTCAGAAACCCGTTCTAAAGCTAAAATAACTTAAGAAGCTGGGTGTCCCATTTTTTAATTTGTTTGTCAGTCTGTGATGGCAGATAAGCAATTAATTCTCTGTTAGGTGAGTTAAGTTTAGTTATTGTGAATGAATGCTTTAAGGTGCATTAAGGTGACTGACTTCTTGCAGCCAAAACAGAACAGCCTTTGGTAAATGATATGTAAGGGCAACAATAAATTGATTTCAGGAAAATGATTTATTGAAAATTGTAGATAATGTAATGTCTTCTACTGCTGCAATGAATGAAAGTCGACAGGCCTCTTATCTTTCGTCCTGCTAATAGCGTCGTTTTGCTCTAGTAGTCAATAACGTGGTTTTGCTGGTTGACCTGTTGTGGGGTCTTCAGATAGACGGACACATCCTTGAAGTACATGTTGGGGGTGTAGAACTGGTTGAAGTCAACGATCTCGCGGTCGAAGGGGTAGCCGAGGGGGCGGTAGTCGTTGTAGTTGTAGAGACCAGAGCAGGAGTAGATGGGGGACTCGGCGCTCTGCTGCTGTTCCTGCTGGGAGTAGGGGCTGATGACGGCATACATGGCGAAGGGGGTACCGTCCTTGCTACCGAGGGGCAGCACCAAGCGGTCGGGGAAACCGCACTGCTGGTCGTAGTCGTAGATGTAGAAGGAGCCCTGGCCCTGGATGGCCGCTTCCACCTGCTTGTAGATCTGCTCGAACGAAGGGTAGTCGCCCACGGTGCTGGTGAACTGCTTGGAGTGACGGGTGATGACGTTTTCACCAGGAGTCACTGTGGGCGAAGACAGGCAATTAATAGACGATGCGAGTATGTGGCAACAATAGTCGTGCGCACCGTGCGGTGCGACCTGCATCCTGCACTCCCTGGACCACAACTCTCGCATTGTGGGGCATCCAGTGGGATTCGGGTACTTACGATTCACAGGGAAGCGATCCCACTCGACGAAGTACTCCTTGAGCCTGTCGAAGTTGACGTACTGGTAGTAGTATTTGGAGTCCTTGTTCTGGGGGAAGCCCTGGTAATAGTCCTCGTTGCCGCCGGCGTAGAAACCGTACAGACTACTGTAGTAAGCGTCGTACGTGGGGCCGAAGAACACGCGAACGAGGGCGCTGGCGTTCTTGTCGCTGTTGACGTAAATCTACATCGAACAGAAAAGATGAGCCCTTTTAATACCGAAGCCAATCTTCAGCAGACACCTACAACTCGCGCGAAGACCACCGCGTTATTGTACCTTGTAACTGAAAGGCTCGTGGTTCAGACGCAGGCTGCGGGCAACGTAGTTGAGGGAGTTGGCCTCCTCGACGTTCTTGACGTAGAAGGCATTGCTAACGTCCACGTTGAAGTAGTCGAAGTAGGTGTTGAGCTGGTCCACCTCGATGTTCTTGACGGAGACGCCGGGGAAGGCCAGGTCGTCGTACTTGTAGGAGGGCTGGCTGTACGCGTACTGGCGGAAGAAGCGGGTGATGTACTTGTAGAAGTAGTAGAAGGCAGGGTCGCGCAGGGCAGTCTCGTAGTTGGCCAGGACGCCGGGGACGACCTGAGAGAAAGAAGAAAGTGACGAGTTAGTAGCGTCGGAGGCCTTACTGGGGGGGAACGAGCTGCTGAAGGGGCGCGCCGGTTGGGTAGGCAACTTATTCGACGCTCTGGAAGCCTGTTTGTTACTTACTCCGTGGTTGTAGCCGGGGTCCACGATGAGGGCGAACAGGCTGCGCAGCATGGACTGGTAAGATCCGTAGTACCTCGAGTTGACGGAGTCGCCGTTGGCCTCAATGATATTGCCGAGTAGACTGATGCCCTTCAGGTAGTTGAAGATGGGAACTCGAGATCCGTCCTTCTGCACAAGTCAAAGAAAAATTGCGGTTATTTCTCTACAAAGATTGGAAAGGTTTATAACAGCTAGGTCGAAAAGGACCAGCCACGGAGCTCTAGCGCCTGGGGGTTAGGCACTCCAGTGCCACACGTAAGCAGAGCGGGTCTGCCTAGCGTCCGGTCGGCAGGCGGTTCCGCGCTCGGAGCGTTCTCCGCGTCCACACTGCTGCCGCTCTGCTGCCGGCCCAGTGCGACCAAAGAATATATGCTTACACTGTAGATGTAGCCAGAGTCGATGGCCTCCTTGATGCGGTACTCGATGCTCTGGATGTCGCTGATGGTGTAGGAGCGGATGTTCTGCAGAGGGTACTGGTCTGGGCGGGGAGGGAAGGGCTTTCCGCTGTGGTACTCGATGTTGGGGTAGTAGCCGTACTGGAAAAGAAAGAAGCGTTCAGGGTGTGGGGTCATGTCGGGTGCTGAGCGAGCGTGAGGCTGAAGCGGGACACTAAAGAGAACGGGATTATACTCACGGGGATTGGCTTGTCCCAGTCGAAGTACTCGAGCTCGGGCAGGTAGTTGCCGATGCGGTTCAGGTTGTAAAAGTTAAGGATCTGCTGGTAGAAATAGTAGTAGTACTCGCCACGGCCCTGGAAGTTGTAACCGTACTTCTCGGCGCTGAACCAGAAGGGGTTGTACAAGTGGGAGTAGGCGTTGTAGGCGTTAAGGCCGATGTCCTCGGTGAAGTAGGATAAAATCTGCTCCTGATTTCCATAATAGTTTCCATAGTAGTAACCATAGTTGTAGCCGCTGAAGTTGGTATACAGCGAGAACTGGTTCTGGCCTGCAAACAAAGAAAGGTACGCCGGTTCAGGAGGCAGTGTGCCGTGCGACAGGATGGGTCTAGGATCACTGACTTCTTCTTCATAGCTAGAGAGTGTTGACATGATCTCGCACACCATACCTATCTGCTTGGCCTGAGAGAACTGCTGCAGGTCGTTGCCATAGAAGTAGAAGTAGGGGTAGATCTCATAAAGAGGGGGTAGCACAATGCCGTAGGTGTCTTCGCGGTGGATCACAGCGACGTAGAAAGCGTAGGCGAACTGGCCTTCGTTGTAGACATCGCGAGCCCAGGCGGCAGTCTACATTAGGGTGGAAGTAGCCCAGTTTTACATACAAGTCGACCATCGTTATTCTGTAGTAAGTGGGCGGAGTTACTGTGTAGTGGACTTACGGAGAAGAAAGTATCGAAGTCTTTGGCGAAGTAGAAGAGGTCAAAAAGGGCGATAGCCTGGTCCAGGTAGTCGTCGTTGTACACGTTGAAGATCTCTCCGCGGGGCAAAATTCCACGGTTGTACCGGGCGATGAAGTACTCGTAAGCCTTGGCGTTGCGGTAGCGGTCGGCGCTGTTGAACACGTCGTACTTGCGGCCCTGCTCGGCCACCTCGGGGTAAATGTTGGGCTGGGTGATGTGGACAAGAAGCTGCAGGATAGCCTTCTGACGACTCAGGAACTCCTTGTCGGCTATAGGACGAACGAGACGTGGTTAAAGCGAAGGCAAAAGGGATGGGAGCAGTAGTGGATTAAGTAGAGCATTCCTAGAAGGAAACAGGGCTCTTAAATATACTCACCAACTTTGGGCTGGCCCTGGTTGTTGCCATTGTGCACATGGTGCTGTTGCTGGCCCTGCTGCTGCTGACCGGAATACTGCTGCTGCTGCTGCTGACCGGGATACTGCTGCTGATTACCGGGGTACTGCTGTCCAGGGTACTGCTGCTGCTGACCGGGGTACTGCTGACCAGGGTATTGCTGCTTCTGACCAGGGTACTGCTGGCCGTACTGCTGCTGCTGTTGACCAGGGTACTTCTGACCGGCGTACTTCTGACCGGGGTACTGTTGGCCAGGGTACTGCTGCTGCTGCCCACCAGGGTACTGCTGCTGCTGCCCAGGGTACTGCTGCTGTTGACCAGGGTACTGTTGTCCGGAGTATTGCTGTCCAGGGTACTGCTTGCCACCGCGCTGAGACTGGCTAGAGACGCTCCACCACGGCTGTTGTCCGTAGCGCTGGTAGCGTCCACCCTGCTGCTGCTGCTGTTGTTGTTGTTGCTGCTGCCAGCTGCTGCCGTGGTACCAAGTGGACTGGGCGGCGGCGCAGGCGGCCACCAGCACGGCGACGAGCCCCAGGAAGAGGGTGAGCCTCATGGCGAGCTTGTGGTCGGTCGGGGTGGACGAGTACCGGACAAGTACCGGGTCGTCTCTGTGCCGCTGGGCCGCGCCCACCGCCTTATAAATCCCTTATCACGGGCCGCGGGCCGCGCCGGCCCTGCTGACCCCGCACCCTCTAACCCCGGTGACACGCAGCCCGCCCCGCCCGGTCCCCGCCCCCCAAACGCAAGGACCTGCACCAGGCCGGATAAGCATATGTGAGATGTTCGTTTTATTTGACGAATTTCATGCTTCCATTTTTTTTAATGTGGCGCGCCAGCAGCGGCTGCCTCTCTTTTTGTCGCCCTTTGGCCCGGAGAGAGATTCTGCAAAGTAGGTGACAGCTAGGTCGACGGCCCCCCGTCCCGTGTGGACCGGCCCGCCGGCCAAGTCAACGCCATCGTGATGGTCCCAGGGCAGATCACGCCCTCCCCTCGCGAGCTTGTTAAAGTAACGCGACCAAAGACTGGCCATCCAGATTCGCCCGCGGCCACAATGCTGCTCCCGTAATTGCCCACAAAATTACACCCACCTTTTGTTTCGTTTTCGTGATTGCTGCAAGGTAGGTTTCCCCCGTCTACTTCTGAGTTGTCGTCATGAGCCTCCCCTGGTCCCGTTGTCCAGGACAAAAAATTTGCGGTCGTCATTGGAAATTTGGGGAATGTGTATCAATCAATAGCTGGGCCTTCCCCGCCGTACGCAGCCCCCTTGTCATCCTGGCCCGCTCTCCTGGCCGGCCGGGGTCGGCTGGGGCAGCGGAGACGGATGGACCATTGCCAATGATATGATGCCTGAACTTTAAGCAGAGGTTTTTCAGCTACCGCGGATCAAAGTTTTCAGCAAGTGTATACTCGTAGTATTTTATTTACAGAATGCAAAAATGTCGGGCGTATAGACACTACTATAAGAATATCTCCACTCTCATACGAGAACGCCACACTGTGTGCAGGTGAAGGTGCTGGCGGTGGCCGTGAAGTGCCTGCTGGCGGTGGACGTGCAGTGCCAGTGCCTCTGTGCTGCTCGTCTGAGCAGCATTCCGGAGAGACGTCACTGGTCCAGCAGAACGCAGAGAGGCTGCGGGGATTCTCGCGTGACGTCATACATTTAATATTACTCTCGCTGGAGAATCCAGGACCGCGCAACCGAGGAGGGAGTGAGCACTCGCGGGGAAAAGAGAGGGGGAGGGGGGGAATCGCGCGAGCGAATGAGAGATGAAGGAAAATGGAGAGAACAGGTGGAAGAGGAAAAGAAGGGTTGTTGACGCGCCGGACCCCCGATGGACTGGAGAAGATGAGTTCAGTCGTTGTCCAGTGCCCAGCGCGTGTTGTTCGGAGGAGCAGCTGCGAGTTGCTAGACTCCTTATCGCAGGGCTCCAGCCGCCGGATTTGGCGCTCATCGTCGCCAGTTCCGCGCGGGAACAAGACAAGCCATCCAGCAGGGACAGAGGATAATGGCGGTGTCTCATCCAGTATGGCTGGCTGTGGCGATTTTTCTCGCGATAGCCCAGGCCCAACAGCAGCAGCCGGAGGGTGAGTGTCGCGATTTTGTATTCCGCGCGAGATCGACTCCGTAGCGCGGCGCCGCGCGGCGCAGTCCGGTCGTAAATCTTTCTTTTTACAGCTATCCCCTCCGCCCCATCTTCGCCAATTTTTGATCGTTTATGTCCATTTGCCCGGAAATTGAAGAACACTCTTCTCCGCGATGCACACTTTTTGCCAACAATGTCATTGATTCGGCGAACACTGCACCACGTTTACTGTTGCGGAAGGAACACCGATGATGATGATGATACTGCCGCCACACCGCCAGCTCCTCGGGAATACAAAAGAAAATAAAAAAAATACCCGGCGCGTTAATCACAGTGTAGTGGTCGCGGGCGACCTTGGAGCGGGCCATCCTCACTCCTGCGCATCTCTCAGTTCAGTCCTCCTTGTCGTGCGAGTTCGTCATCATATGTAACCCGGCGCGCCAGACAAAGACCATACCGAAACCTCTGTCGCCGGGCTGCTCGCGTTGTGTGGTTTTGTCGCACCCTGTATTTTAGTTTACACTATTCCGTTTGTCAGTAATCAAACCCGATTAATTTGGGAAGTCGCACCTCCGCGGCCCCGACAATTAGCGTGCGTCCGGCTCATTAGCTCAGTGTGGTCACTTTGCTAGCAGCAGGGATTGACGTCGGAGCTCCCGTCTTTTCGTGTTGTTCTCTATGGCGGCGTCGATCGTGTCTCAATAATTCGGCCTGCGCCGGTCGCACCGGACAGCATCGGTTCTGGCTGGAATCCAAACATATCCAATAAACGATTTCGATGGCTAGGTTCCACAGCCGGGCCTCTGATAGGCTGTAACACAAAAAGTGTTGTACCAAGGCGGCTGACTCACGCCGAGCACTTTCGTGGATACTGTACCGCTTGCACGGGTGCGGGCCGGTTTGCCTATCCTCGCCCTCGCTGCCCACTGCTGCCCACGGAGGTACGGCCCTGTGCGAGTATAGGCAACCCGCTCGCACGCCTGCACGCGGTACAGTATAACTACGATAGTGTGCGGCGTTTGTCAGCTACCTGGGATACAATACCATAGCAAGGCGAACATTCGTTATCAATAACAATCGCCATCCCTCCGTCCTCGCTTTTGAGTGCTTTTGCGGCGAGGCAGCCACCGTTTCTGTGTATGTAAATAATAAGTCGACTTGTCGACTTATGACGATCGTCATACGAGTAATGACACGAAGCTCCCAAGGAAGGTGTCGTCGTGACCTTATTTGTGACCTCGAAGCCTTAATTACTGGCCCATGGGGCCGGTTACTTTTGGCACTCTGGCGTCCGCTTCTGGTTCCGCGCGGCGCCTCTGCCAACAAGACGTGTCAAGTTACAACCCATCTTTGCTAAGCCTGCTCTGGACGGCCACCTCTACCCGGACAAAATAAGGTTGACAGTATGAGGGAAAACAACCAGGTGTCGCATTGTTTTACAGGCCGGTCGCTGGTGGACTGGTACTTCTATGACGTATCAGGCGACACCCCCACCGGGCGAATGGTTTCGGTCCCGCTCTCGTACCATAGCACATCCCGGCACTTCGGCGATGTCTCGCCCCAAGACGTGTCCGCCGCCTGGTCCATGTACCAGGGCCACCTGGGCGCCAAGACCCGGCCGGCTCCGCGCGTCGACCACGCGGCAGCGCCGGCAGGTGAACACCCACCACCACGGTTTCCTCTCCTTTCCTCTCGGAGTGTGGCTGCGGCATCACGTTTTCTCTCTCGATTGCAGGGGAGTACTGCCTCCACCAGGGAGGGCCCGGGTGGTGCATGCGCCCGGAGGCCTGCTTCTGGGGCCACAACGGCGGCCAGCTCGGCCTCGACGACTGGACTCGCGCCCCCAGAGCGTGCTCCGACCCGGCGCACCTCTGCTGCCCCAAGCAGCCCGACCAGCGCATGCAGAGCCACGACCCGGACGAGATCTTGTTCCCCTCGCCCACCTACGACCCCTACACCCACGAGTACGTGCCGGCCCCGGGTTGCGGCCCGCACCACCCGGGCGGGCCCCACGTCCACCAACCGCTGCCCCTGTTGCCGCCCCAGCACAACCAGCACGGCCAGCAGCCGCAGCACAACTACAACCAGCTCGGCCAGCATCCGCAGCACAACTACAACCAGCACGGCCAGCATCCGCAGCACAACTACAACCAGCTCGGCCAGCATGTGAACCCTCAGCACAACTACAACCCTCACGGCCAGCATGTGAACCAGCAGCACAACCACAACCCGCACAACCAGCACATGAACCCGCAGCACAACTACAATCAGCACGGCCAGCAAATGAACCCTGAGAACACCTACAACCCGTACATCGACCTCAGCGAGCAGCCCCAGAATCCACCCGCCCTGCCTCTCCTCCCTCCTCCCGGAGGAGAAATGCAGAGGCCGCCCCAGCGGCCTCCCATGGCCCCCGCGGCGAGGCCACCCATGGCTTCCGCGGAGGAGACGATGTTCGGCATGGAGCAGCCGATGAAGCCCAAGCCCGCCGTGAAGCCGGCGAGGCCCGAACCCTCGAAGCCGACCATGGCCCCGTCTTCCCCACTTGTGCCCTTAATTGACGAGGACGCGGTGGCGTCGCCCGACACCGCGATCACGAGACTGCCGGGCGAGGTCGCGCGAAAGAGTGAGTGTCGTGCTCTTCTATTTTACCATTACATTACCATTATCGCCATCTCGCCTGTTTACTGGAAACTCACTCCCTCCTCACTTTTGTTTCCAGTGTGCGTCGAGTACGAAAAGTGGGCCCCCACCGTGCGCTTCGGGCCCGACAAGGACTGCGTGCCCAACCACACATACCCCATCGGCGGCAATCCAGCCCTGCCCAGGGAATTCCCCCACATGGTAAGGCACTACTTTTTGTGACGATCGGCTGGGAGTGCCCTTTTAATTAAGCCTCCGCATCAGCAAAAGATGATAATTTTGCTTGTTCTGCAGGTTCAACTCGGCGTAGGCCGCCGTAACAGTATCCAGTGGTTCTGCGGAGGTTCGCTCATCTCCCCGACCTGGGTCATGACTGCGGCGCACTGCCTCTACAGCGAGGATCGGTAATAAAGAAAACTACCCTGCTAGCGTTAAAAACTTTATTCTCTTGTACTGTTATTATTTTAAACATTGTTTCGGGTTGGGCAGACAGGTGCAGTGGGTGCGGCTGGGTGACCTGGAGCCGGACTCGGACACGGACGACTCCAACCCTCAGGTGATCGCCGTGAGCAAGGTGGTGCGCCACCCGGAGTACAAAGCCATCGAGGTGTACAACGACATCGCGCTGGTGCGGCTGGCGCGCGAGCCGGACATGAGCACGCCGCACGTGAGGCCGGCCTGCCTGCAGGTGGACAAGCAGCTCAAGAAGGACAAGCTCAACCTCATCGGCTTCGGCCTCACCGAGGAGAGTGAGTACCCGTAAACTCCCCCCCCCTTTCCCCCGAACATCACAAGAGGGACTTCCGCGACTCTCTCGTTTATTACCTTCTTGCTCTCGCAGACGGAGACCCGGCCCCGGTACTCATGGAGGTGGCGCTGTGGAGGACGCCGTTCGAGAAGTGCGCGTCCTTCTTCAGCGGCACCGTGAACCTGCGGAAGCTGCCCGACGGGCTCAACGACGACAGCCAGCTGTGCGCGGGGCTGGACCAGGTGGGCAAGGACGCCTGCCAGGGCGACTCGGGTGGCCCTCTCAATACGCCCTACAGCCCCACCTGCATGCTCAACGTGGCGGGCGTCACGTCTTTCGGCCAGGGCTGCGGCCACGGCGTGCCCGGGGTGTACACCCGGGTGTCGCACTTCGTGCCGTGGATTGAGAAGATCGTGTGGCCCGAGGAGTTCCAAAAGTAAAGAGTCGTGTTTGAGTGAGAGACGATAATGAACTCGATGTAAAACTAAACAGAAAATGCCTCAATCTCGTGACACGACTAAAAGATGACAGCGACGCTCGATCTCAACAACATCAATCTACCCCACCAAAAGACTGAATATAAATATTTTTTTCCGTAAAGGTGCTATTGTATGGTAAATTTTGTAAAAGGCTAATCCTTGCTCTGATTTTTGAAACTTGTAACTAGATTTTTCAATAATACTAATGATTTCCAATTAATTAAACTGTTTTATTTACCTACATCCAGAATCACATATAACTTTTTTACCACCAACCGGCCAACGCATTTCGTCTCACGATACGCACAGTAAACTGATAGACAACAAACAACCCACAATGTTTCGCTGCGTTGCGTGCCTAGCGTCAAAAAGATTTACCCAGACGTTAGTTTGATTTCGTGTTTTCATTCGGTTGCAGGTAGCCCGTGTTACCACCAGGCTGCCCAGTCTCCGGGCGTCTGCCGTCGGATGTCGGACTGTCGCCGGCTCCAGAGCCGCCAGGGTGTTGTCGGCGGCGGTCAGCCCCAGCTCTGCTCCTCCCCCGGCACCGAGCCGCTCGTGTGCTGCGCGACGTCCGTCGAGTCCATCCTCTTCCCCAACTCGGGCTTCCTGTCCCTGTCGAAGAAGCCCGCCACGCCGCCCCCTCCGTACGAGCCGCGCCCGCCCCCGCGGGCCGACGGCACCCCCGGCAGCATGGCGAACAGGAGTAAGCTGTTGGACTCGCGACGCGCCGCCATATTGACGTGCTCTCTTGTCCCATCAACTTTTTCACCGGAAATATTTTCATAACCACCTTTACAGTGTGCGTGGTCTACGAGCATTATGCCAGGCGGGAGCGCTTCGGGCCAGAGAACGAGTGCGTTCCGAACCACACGTACCCCATCGGCGGCAACCCCGCCCTGGCCAAGGAATTCCCCCACATGGTACGTCACCCAATAACGTTCGAACTCACGACGCACCCCACCACCAAAGGGAAAATAAAATGCGAAAAAGACGGGCAGCGGTCAGTTAAAGTTCCGTCCGCACCTCTCGCGTGAAACCTTCCAGCGGCTGCGTCTGTCTGTCTGTAGGCCCTGCTGGGCTACGGGCCGCGGTCCTCCATCAGCTACGAGTGCGGGGGCTCGCTCATCTCCATGGCCTGGGTCATGACCGCCGCGCACTGCGTGTTCTCCGGGAGGTGAGTATAGCCCGCGACGTAGTACCCTCCGCGGGCTCCGAGCGCCTGGGCGATAGGCAAAGTGACACCACCGGTGCGTCGTATTGCCTCCATCCCCCCAGGGGCCCGAGAGCGCCTGGGTGATAGGCAAGATGCCCGCACCGGTGCGTCGTATTGCCTCCCTCCCAGGCGTCTAGAGCGCCTGGGTGATAGGCAAAGTGACAGCGCCGGTGCGTCGGATTGCCTTCCTCCAAGGGGTCTGAGAGCGCCTGGGTGATAGGCAGGCTCCGGTGCGTTGTATCGCCTTCCTCTCAGGCGGGTCGGTCACGGGTGATGCTGATGCTGGCGCTGGCACCTGCACCGCGCCTTGCTGGACCCTGGACCACACGCCTACAGCTCGCCGATTATGGCACCCCCCTCTCCCCTGCAGCGTGCCCGTGTCCTGGGTGCTGCTCGGCGAGCTGGTGCGCAGCCGGGACGACGACGACGCCTTCCCGCAGCTCATCCCCGTGGCGCAGCGCGAGCGCCACCCGGGCTTCCGGCCGCCGGAGGCCTACAACGACATCGCCCTGCTGCGGCTGCAGTGGGTGCCCAACATGACCACGTTCCACGTGCGGCCCGCGTGCCTGCACGTCAACCGGGAGCTGGACAAGGAGAAGCTGTACCTGACGGGCTGGGGCCACACCGCCTACCGTACGTCCTCACCCTTGCACCATATTACACGCGACCCCCAAACAACCACGACTCATTCTCCTCTACATCCCCCACACAGAAGGGGAACCAGCGGACGAGCTCATGGAGGTGTCCATCTACCGCACCAAGTACGAGGAGTGCCGCAAGGCCTACGAGGACGGCAGCACCAAGTTGGCCCTGCCGCGCGGGGTGGACAACGACACGCAGCTCTGCGCGGGCCAGGGCCAGCTCATGAAGGACGCCTGCCAAGTGAGCGTTGCACATCGTCAAAGTTGACCTGTACCGTGACGGCCCGCGCTGGGCTCGGGGACTTCTACCCAACCAACACGGTGTACGCTTGTTCTGCTTCCAGGGCGACTCGGGCGGGCCGCTGCAGACGCCCGTCATCAAGCCCATGTGCATGTTCCGCGTGGCCGGGGTGGTGTCGCTGGGCCAGGGCTGCGGCTTCGGCACGCCCGGCATCTACACCAGGGTGTCGCACTACGTGCCCTGGATCGAGAGCATCGTGTGGCCCGACCCGGTCTAGGGCTAGTAGGGCTCCTCCACCATACCACCAGGAGGAGAGGGCCAGCCGCGAAAAATTAATGTTATGATGAGCCGCAGTGCCGCGAATTATCTTCCCCCTTCCCGTTCCCGCCCCCTTCGCAGGCAGACGCCAAAACGGCTTTGGAAAAAAACAAAAAAACAGAGATCACGACCGACATTTTCGACCGCGCGACACTCGTCTGCCGATAAGATTTACGGGTGTCACGAATTGCCCACATGCGCAAGTATCTGGCGGCACCACCGCCCATCCGCTGATGTCATCCCCCGTCGCGAGGACTAACTAATGTGTTTCTCGAACAAATTTGACCTCCCAGCTTTGCCTTTGTTCACTCTGAGAGACCCGCGGAGCAGTCGGAATTTAGTATTCGACTTACCAAAACCGAATCCCATGTACCGATCTAAACGACATAACATTCAAATATTGGGAGCTCTTGGTTATGCGGAGTGTTAGTGTTAGTGTCACGTTCCACATCAAAATGCAATTCACATATTGTCTCTCTTTTGACTTGTGTGTTGCCACCGTGTTGGTGTGCGTGACTCGGCTCGGGCCGATCGGGGTTACCGCGCAAACACACCTCCAAACTTACGCTCCTCCGCCCATCAGCTGTCACCTCCGGGTCATTCGATAGTCGCGTAATCGCGTTATTTCGTTTTTGTTGAAGCCGAAAGTAAAAAGGAAGTTTTATCTGAGCTTTCCTCCGTACCGATACGGCACGACCCCGCGACACGCCCCGTGTGTACCCAGTCATAAATTTGAAAATCGCATCATCAAAGTTGATGTACAGGGTGGTCCATAGCCCCCTTCCTTTATTTTGCTTTTACTGTACGGCATGCAGGCGTGCAGGCGGGTTGAATACTCGCACGGGGCCATAAGGCAAGCCCGCATGCAGGCCTACATGCGGTACAGTATAATCAAAATAAAGGGAGGGGTCTATGGACCACCCTGTATTTTTGTGTTTTAACGATAGCTTGACCAAACACGTAGCTTTGTAGGGACACAATTTACGCCATTTGATTCGATACCAATTTTAGATGACGATAAAACCAGGTAAAACAGTCTGCAGAAAGTCAGAAGTTTTTATTATATGTTATACAGGGTGGGTGATCCGCGCCGTGGTTTTTTTCTGATTATACTGTACCGGATTCACGAGTGCGGGCGGGCTTGCCTATCGTCGCTCGCCGTGGCTCCTTATGGCCCCGTGCGACTATGCAACCCGTCCGCACGCATGAATCCGGTACAGTATAAGCAGAAAAAACCACGGCGCGGATCACCAACCCTGTATTACACTAAGGTGTGTTTGAAAGCCATTTCGAATATGTAACCCTTGAGAGTAAGGGTAAGGCGGAAGCAGAAGAGTCCATTGACTCTGATCAGCCGGCGCTTACATGCTGATGCAATGTTTGGTAAATATAACATGAGTCGGCCGGATCAGCTTTGGGGGGCTCGCCTCGCTCACAGAAAAAAATGACGCAACGTAGAGTAAATGTAACACATTATATCTGAAAGGGGCTCGTCCCGTGCGTAAGGCTGATGAAATGTTTGTAAAATGTGACAGTATACGTTTGTAAGTGAAGCATCGTTTTGGGGGCTCGTCTCGTGCGGAAGGCTGACGAAATGTTTATTAAGTGTGACAGTATACGTTTGTGAATGGAGCATTGTTTTGGGGGCTCGTCCCATTTGGAAGGCTGACTTACATAACGCACAAGAGGGTAGAGGAAACAATGTGAAATAAGTGTGAACAAAGATCAAACTTGCAGATAGACTTCCCTGATTAACCTACCCCCGCTTCAAAAATAACAATATGAAGAAAGCGAAGTGTAGAGGCAGGCGTATGGGAAAGGTTGGCCCTGTAGGCAAGGGGTTGTGTATTATGATGTTGGCGTCGGCATCACTGACTGTCAAAAGTTTGCATTATAATGAATAAAGCAGTCTTCATGCGTGACTACACCTGGTGTTGATCTTCCTCCTCTCCTCTTTCCTTGCCTTCAGACACACTGACGCAGTCGCTCTACTGGCCTAAGGGCTTCGGTCGGCTGTCAGTAAGACACCAAGACACAACACCGGGTGGGTAACAAACCCCATCACATTGTTGTGTACTTGTACTGTACCGCATGAACGCATTTGGGAGTGGGCGGGTTGTCTTATCGCCCGAGACGGAAGGCAAATCGCGAAAGCCAGAGGAGGTATGCCTTATGACACAATCCTAGAATTAAAGGAATTAACTTCAGTATCCGAAAGTCTAATCTAAATAGAGGGTTGCTATGGAATCATCCAGAAAGTACGTCAATAATTTACCGTTACGAACCTGCCAAGTTCAGCAAATGTATGAATGCCAGGTCTCATAGCGCCTGGTGGGTAGGCAATATATCTCCTGCAATGCATGAGTGTGCTGCGGGGTGGCCTACCCCGAGTCTCGCAGGCGCCGAGCTCCTCTACTTTGCCGAATGAATCTGAGAAAAAACGGATGGAGGAAGACTACAATATATTGGCAATTCCTATCGCGTGACGTTTTTTTCAAAAATTGAAAATGTATGAGCGATGATTGGGAGTTGAAAATTGTACAATTTCGATTGGTTTAAACGTACTGCGACACATGCGGACAGATGGAGTAGAAAGATACGAGGGTGGCATCTGTCCCCGACCATACGGTCCAAAAGCAGACGCCGGGAGGGTAGGCTGTTGAAGCACCAGCCCGTCGAATGGTTTGCCTATGCGCCGTCTGTGAGGCGCTCGCTGTCCCGCCAGGGAAGTACACGCACCACTCCCCCTTCGGCCGCTAGATGGCGCCATGGCGGGCGTCCGTCCCTCCGCCGCGGCCCGGCGCCCTTGCGTTGCCCGCCGACAGGTGGCGCGGGGTGCCGGTGGCGCGCGCACCACCAGCTGCTCACTGCTCACGAGACTCGCGAGGCCCGACTAGCGCGCGCGCGCGCAGGTGCGAAAACAAGCGCGCCCCGCGCCACACACCGCACCGCGACTCGCGCCGTGGAAAACTCTCACGGTGCCGAACAGGAGGCCGGGGCACGTCGAGGTTGTGCCTTTGAGCCCCAAGACAGAGTCCCCGCCGCCGCCGCCTACCAACCCATCCTCTCCCGTGCTCACTGTATTTTGTCTGGGCGCGTGGAGGAAATTCGCTGTCGGAAAAATATATTGGAAAAGTAGTTTGACAATAATTTCTTGCCAGTTTCAGTGCAGTTTGTCAGAGCGAGACAAGAAAGAGAGAGAGAGAGAGAGAGAGAGAGGGGCGGCTGCCGGTCGCCAGGCCCCACATGGAAATCTCTGCCGGCCGCCGGCTGCGTCCGGAGGGGTGCACGATAGAGAGGCGCGGCGATGGTGAGAGGGAAGAACACACTCGAGTGCGTTCCGCTGCCGTCACGTGGCGCCCTCGTGGACCGCGGATGGACTGGCGGTCGCGAGGCTCGCGATGGTATGCCGTCACAACACATGCACGCACACACACACAGATACACACACACACACGCGCACACACACTCGCAGACACACACGCACAATCTCGCACACACCCACCCCGCGGCCGCCCGGCCTGCGGGCTCCCGCAGCAGCAGCGTTGCCGGATCGCGTAGAGGTTTTTCCACGGATTTTTCTTATATTTCCTTGGTCAGTGCTTCAGGATACATAAAGGCAAAGGCGGTTTTTCATTCATTACAGCTCTTCATCCGTAGACAGCAGAGAGGCAACCTGCGTCGAGGGAGGAGGCGTCCTCGCGCCTTTTAATTCTTGTTGTCGTTTTCGTTTTTGTTGTTTCTCTTATTAATATTCGACCTCCTACTGAGGTGCGTCTCGGAGGGCGTCGCCCACTCGGCCCGGCCCGGAGGCCCGGAGCAGAGAGGGAGCGATGGCCCCGTTTCACCCGCAGCAGGAGCGCCACAGGAGCGGCCTGCGGGCGGCCAGAGGAGACGAGGCCCGCGGGCCGACCGCTGCCGTCGAGTCGAGTTTTGTGTTCTAGTCGAGTCGGCCCGGCCCATCATGCGCCATGGTCAGGAGGCGTCGGCGATCAGCAGGTGTATACAGTAGAGCGGACGTGAGCCCTTCACGCCGCCCGCCGTCACGGCACGTCGCAATCGAGGATCAAGGACCCGCGCATAGCGCGCCGGGGCGGTTCACGGACGGCCCAGCCAGCAGCGCGCGGATCGCAGCACGTCCTCCATACACCTCCTATCTATCGCTCTTACACTCGACAGCGCGACAGCAGCAGCAGGCTCCACGATTGATCGGAGAGGAATGTGTCCGGCGGCGTTCGGACGCGCGTTTGTGT
>NW_026267362.1:297266-303961 GCF_000697945.3 Frankliniella occidentalis | reverse complement strand
GGAATGTGAGGTCGCGCCCCCCTCCCTCCCTCCCCTCTATCCTCCAATCCTCTCACTGTCGCTGGCGGTGCCCCCTCTGTCCACCTCTCTCCCGCTCTCTCTGTCTCTCTCTCCCTCGTTGTCGGCGCGCGGGGGCCTAACTGCGCATAAGTGAGGTAGCAGACGTGGATAAGGCGAATACTTTGCTTTGTCTGCAAATAATGCATGATTCATGCCGATATTTTGGTGACAGTCTCCTGTCTGTCACCGTGTTACTGCGCCACACATCGCCAAAGACGCTTCCTTGACGGCTCCTTCTCTCCGTCCCTCTCCTACTCTCCTTTATCCCCGTCGACCTCTCTGTTTCTCTCTCTCTCTTTGCTCCGCTCTCTTCTTACCTTTTACTCTTCCTGCTAAACAACGAGTTGTATCAGTTTCCGTAAAAGTCGCCCGCGCCGCCGGTCGGCTCGCGCGTTTTGCTCTGTGGTCCTCCCTGCCGGGCAGGCTCGAGGTTCCTGCTGCGCGCTGCGTTCCTTCCTCTGCAGCAGCAGCATTCCTCCTGCCCGCTGCATGCAGTCCTGCGCGGGGGTCCTTCCCGGCTGCTACGTCGATTCATTACACAGGCTCGGGGAAGGATCGGAGGAGCAGGCGCGGTGAAAGTGTTATGATTGTTGTTATTATTATTTTCCGGTGTGGGCCAGCAGTACTTGTAACGCCGTCTACGCGCGCCGCGGTGTCAGTCGATGGGTCGCCCTTCACTCGAAAGAAATCAGTGTCATACACCCCCCGAGAAAACCATAACAAAATCAGGAAAAAAAAATCAACAACGGTAAAATCAAGAAAAAAATATTTGGAAAAAAACAGGGAAAAAATAAAAATAAAAAAATCAGAAAAAATCAAGAAAGATCAGAAAAATTGATGTTCGCTTGCATTTGTAGTAAGGGACCCCTCGGTGTCAGTACACACCACACACTGCCCGCTCTTCTTTTCAGGCGCCGCATAGAGCCTTATCTCCAACGCCGTCGAGTACCAAACAGTGCAGTATACTGGCTGCATAATCGCAGATAACCCGCTTTCAAACTGCACGGACGACGAGCCCGCCCGAAAAGGAGAGATTGATAAAGTATACCCAATAACATGATCGCCTAGAGGCGCCTATTATTATCTCCTTATCGCCCGTCAACTGCGTTCCACCCCGCCCGTGTCAATAAACGAAATGATCCAGCTGTCCGTCACACGGGGTTATTGGATGACTGCAGTTACTGCGTATAATGAAGGTGAGTGCAACGCATGGTATGTGTGGTCAAGGGGGGAAGAGGGGGGGGGAGGGGGTTACGATGCAAAACAAGCGCACGGATAGCTAAGGGGGCCGGGCCCTAGAGGAGGGGAGGGGGCGAATGTGAGATAATATGAGCGAGCAGGGCAAAGGGCAAGGGGGCGGGCAGCAGGTGCGCGCGGCTTGGGGAGGTACGACACGCAGATTACGCAAGGCTGATGTGTGTCTTCGCCCGTATCGCACGTATATCGTGTATCCATCTCCACTACCCTCTTCTCCTCCTTCCCGCGACCCTTCCCCTCCCCCCATCCACCTTCCCGAGAAAGATGGCCTCGCCCATGACAACGTGATGACAACGAGGAGGAGGCGGAGGAGGAGGCGGAGGAGAAGGGGGAGAAGGAGGGTGTGAGAAAGGGGGGGGGGGCTCAGGGGGTTGATGGGCCCAGTTCCCCTGAGGGCGCTGCGTCGCTGCGCTGCAACGCGATCCTCCTGGCGGGTATCCGGTGGCGCGGCGCATCTTTACCTTACCACCGAACCTAACCGGTACATATACCCCGCGGCGGGCATCTCTGTACCCCTCCGAAATAACGGGGGCAGCTTGCCCGGGGGTGGAAGCGCGGCTGTCCAGGGCGGCCCGGAAAACATAAATCAGAATGCTCGGGGCATCCGGCCCAAATGTATCGCTCTGCTTGCTAATGAGTGACAGGGAGAGAGCGAGTTAGTGAACGAGAGAGAGAGCAGAGAGCGAGCGAACGAGAGAGAGAGAGAGAGAGAGAGAGAGAGAGAGGAGTAAGTAAGCGAGTGAGCGATCGGCTATGACTCACCCACACTCACTCACTTGCTCCCGCACTCACCCTCCATAACCCGCTCACTCTCTCACACACACTAGAGTGTATTTGTGTGTGCTATGCCCACATTGCCCCTGAGAACGCACACATACACAGATGCACTCTTTGCCAGAACTGATTATTTTGCCTATGGGGCGGATGTGAACAAGCGGGGGGCTCCTTTTAACGAGCTCAGCCGAGCCCAGGCCCAGGGCACGGGGGGCACCGCGCGCTGGCCGCACCGGTGGTAAACCGCGCCCGCTCACAAAACAACATAACGCAATAACAGTTGGAGTAAGTTCCCACCGAGGGGAGCAGAGGGTACCGAGGTGCACCCGTGCGTCGGAACAGAGGAGTGGGGAGAAAAAGGAGAGTTTGTAATTTTTGGAGCAAGTTTGGGAAACGGGGCGAGGGAGGGGGAAGGTGGTGGAAAAATAAACAAACAGTGATACTACTCTGAGTTGTCGTGGAAAACAAGATACGTATGAGGAGTTTCCGACGCTGCGACGCCGGCGAGAGGTGGGCGTTGCGGTTTCCAGCCGCCGCCGTCGTCACCTTGAGTTTGACGGCTGATTCGTCCGTCACCGCCGTCCCGCGGGAAAGGAATAAGGGCCGGCTCTGGCTGGAGGTCCTGGAGGTCCTATGGATGGAGGTCCTTTGGAGGTCCTGGAGGCCCGTTCAGCTGGTCCTCCAGTGGCTGTTCTGTGTGTGGGAGACTGCAGAGAGCCCTGGGCAGCAGCGGGGGCCACGGCCGGGATGCAGTTAATTGCTGGGCTGTCGTCTCGCCTGCACATAAATCTACGGCCCCGGCCCTTGCTGCCGCGGAGTCACGCCACGCCACGCCGCGTCACGCCACGATGTGACTGTGGCATGTGCGTCAGGTCGGACACCCCATTCCACAGCGCCAGAGCCGCTATCGAGGCGTCACAATATCTGCTGTTTTCTTGTACGTGACCTGGTGCTGCAACGCTGCTGGCGCGCGCGCGCGCCACGGCAAAGTGAGAGCACTTGATCGCCCCGTGTCCACGCGAGTAGTATGTCGTCGGCGGTGTCCAGCCACCGGGGCCAGCGGAGCTTGGAGCAGAGCAGGACGCTCGCCTCCCGCGATGGGCGATATTAGTCCGCCCTTGATGGATGCTAACCAGACAGGATCTCCTTCAATAATGCCGAGCTTCCGGTCAGGCCGTCGCCGAGCTCCTCCTCCTCCTCCTGGTCGGGTCGCCGCCGCGACGGGCGCTGCTGCACTGCAGGGCAGGGCCTGCCAGCACGGACCGGACGCGAGGCGACACTGCAGGTCACGAGAGCAGCAGGGAGAGAGAGAAATTATTGCTCGGGAAGGACTTCTTCTTCTTCTTGAACCTCGGGTAGGCCAGGGATGTCCCCCGCGCCTGCCGCTCCTGCTCGCTTGCGATGCACCTGCTGGCGCTGGCGGAAAAAGGTGTGGCACGCTCGCTTGCTGGTGGCAGCAGAAGGGAAGGAGCAGAGAGGGGGGGAGAAAGACACGACGGCAGCAGTCCACTCCACTCCACTCCCCATTCTGAACCTGTTCCCCGGGGAGTACGACTCCCTCCTCCATTAATTTGGAAATAACGTCGCGCAACGCAGGCGTTCCTGTCGGCCCGGCGGCGGCTGTTCGGTTCGGCCGCGCGCTGCAATCCCACCACCGCCGCTACCGCCGCTGCTGCTCCTGTTGATCCTGCTGCGTGCTGCAACCCGACGCGGCCCGGCCCGGCCCGGGCGGGGTAAACTGCGGAAAGGAAAGGGTTATTTTGTTGCAACGACCTGCTGCGCTGCTGCGCGGTCCTTAGTGCGCACCGGTGCTCTTCAGGCGTCTCTGTGGCGTAGCGTAGCTGACAATGAGATTTGGGAAGGGGGGGGGGAGGGTCTGTCCCTGGGGGCCTTCCATGCACCACACCACGCGCCACTATCAGCTATCAGCCTAGAGGGGGCCGACGACATGACGCCGCACTCGGCTAGTTTAGAAGAGCCGCCCGCCTCGCCCCGCACGGCCCCGCTGGCTGCACCGTTACAACACAGCCGTGGCCTAAAGGCTGATGAGACCGCCGCCAGGAGGAACACCCGCGCCGCGCCCTGATAGCGCTAGGGCTTTGACACCGCCCCGCCCCCGGCAACGAGGCCCGCCCGCAGCTCGGCGGCGCCAGCTGATGCTGCTGCTCGCCGCTGCTGCACAGCTGTGTTGTTGTTTTTGTTGCTATTGCGGTTAGCCGTCTTATTGTTTTCGGCTGTCCGTTTGTTTTCTTTATCCCGCGCGCCCCACCTAAAAACGGCTTAATTACCTCTCGCGCTCGGCTGCTGAGCCGCGCACGGTGCGCGATGTGTCGGCTGAGCTTTGTCGGGCTGAGCAGAGCAGCGCAGGAGCGGCTGAGCAGCGCAGCCCCGAGCTGTGAACCTGAAAGTGAAACTGTTGAGTGACGCAACGTCGTGTTCCGGCCATGAGCCGGCCCTGGCTGGCATGCAGAGGGGGGCGGAGGGGAGGGGGTGGGGGGTCAATGCGCCGGGCTGGGCCGGGCCGCGGGCACGCCAGCACTGCCGGCAGCAGCCGCGGCCGAGACGGGCCCGGCCGAAGGTCTCCATGAGGGAGGTGCCGCTCGCCTAAATAATAAGGTCGACACGACGTGTGAGTGTGTGTGTGTGTGTCGGCACGAGGCACACATGGCCGTGGAACCTCGCTACGGGACGAGGGGAACACCCCATCTCGGGTGTCAGGCTGCTGCGCGCCAGCCGCCAGGGCGCCTGCCCGGGTGTAGGGTAGGCCGACCCGCCCGGCTCCCGAGCGGTCGGGCTGCCTACCCACTACGCCGCTCCGCTCCGCGCCGCGCCGCCCACGCCGTCGCCCTCCCGTCGACATGAGCTGGGGGCGCGCGCAGCCTCGCCATGACCTACGGCACGCCACGGCGGCGCCCCGCCACGCCGCTATGCCGCACCGCGCAGCGCCCCTCCATGAGCTCATTGAAAGGGACATGTGGGCGCGGCGGAGCGAGGACGCTCCCCGCCATAGCCCGGTGCAGTGCACACAGGGCACAAGTCGTTGACCTCGTGGGCTACAAAGCCGCGGAGCAGGCAGGGCGGCAGGGAGGGGGGGGGGTCATTTTCACCTCACTGCACCAGAGTGTCAGCAGGGCAAAGAGTGGAGTCGGGAAATGGGGTCAAAGAAACCTAAGGGTCAAACCAACACAGCAGCGTGCGCGGCGCAGAACGGTGGTGAAGAGGCTGCGAGTTGGAAGGTGCATCGTAAAATGTGTCTCCTGCTCGACCAACGGAAAGGGGAATCTCAAAGCAGGAGAACGACACTTCAGTTGATACCGGGGAGCTGCACCGAGGTGCGGGCTCACAATAAACGCCATGAAGGCAACGCTTTTGACGAGGAGCGACAGAGTGAAGCACTCGCTGGGTTATTTCGCTACGGCGGGACCATCATGAAGGCTCTGCGAAAGTCGCGACCTTGCGCTGCTGCGTCTAGTTTTTGGCCGCGCTGCGCCCCGGAGTTGTTGGCGACGGGAAGGCTGAGCACTACTCTCCTCCCGGTAAATCATGTGGCTCGTGGCAGTGCCGGTCAACAAAGCCACTCTCTGACCCACATCCAGGAGGGGGCCTGGGTCTGGCCCCCAGCGCCGCGGTGCGGTGTGGCCCGGGGACACTCTGGATGGGCATGAGGAGAAACTTGAACTTTAACTAGCGATTTCATTTATGAAGCAGGGAACGTTAAGTTGATGACGAAGATGGTGTGGACGAGGATTCTTTTTTTCTTCTTCACAATGAGGCCCTGAGGTCAACGAGCGCGCAGGCCCGAGCCGCCCGTGTGCCTCGCACACGGCCGTGCGGGATGAGTCGGAGAGGAAGTTACGCAAAAGTGTCGTCTTTGTCATTGCAGTCGCGTCCCGCTGGTATTACTGGTTGTCCGGCGGGTGGGTGGGCCAACGGCGCCGAGGAGGATGCTGAGGCCGAGGCGCAGCACAACATTGACTTGGCAATAATTCAAAAACCCAAAAGCCCAAAAAGGCGCCAACACTAACAAATTGGAAGATATCCGCCCCCCCCCCCTTGTCGTCGTTTTCGTTTCAATCTGCCTACTTTAAATCATCACTGGGTAACATTTTAAAATATCTGTTGTTACATCCGCTCCAAGGCGTGTTTAAACGAGGGGGCCTCAATTCCGGCAATCTGCGAGAATCTTCGGCAATCTCAAGGTAATCGGCTGCAAAAGCCATGCTTTTTGCCTACATTTAGGATGACATTAGTGCGTTTTTCCTAGTGACAGGTGGTTTATGCCCTCAAAGATAAATATTACTCAAGCAATAATCTGGCAATCTTGGCAATCTGGTGTACATCCTATACAAGAGAGTTGAGGCCCCTTCGTGTTTAAAGCAGTTCGGGCGTAACTTTAATCGTTACATTTTCCTTTCATAACATCATTTATTGTGACTTTCCGCTCCCAGCCGTCAAGTTCAGGCGGCCGGGCGCAGGCGGGCGCCGCTTTGCTGTTGTGAGAGGTCAGCGCACAGCGCGGTACACACAGCCACGACACGGCGCGCCCGCCGCGCGCTGATAGGGCGAATGGTGAACTTATGATGTTTGCGTGTTTTCGAAAGGGG
>NW_026267362.1:295868-297216 GCF_000697945.3 Frankliniella occidentalis | reverse complement strand
TGTTACATCCGCTCCAAGGCGTGTTTAAACGAGGCGGCCTCAACTCCGGCAATCTGGTGTACACCCAAGGTTATACAGGAGGTTGTGGCAGTAGACCCCTCGCGATCTGATTGGTCGCCGAATCGTGACGTCACCATTTGTCCTCCCGCCCGTAGTTCAAATTACGGGTCGTATTATTATGTGTTATAACACACACACGATAAAATATCCACGTTATTTTCTTTTAGCACCCCTCAGCATCGATAAATGACGATACTTTTACTCAGATGCCGAGCAGTTTGAAAGATGCGGACGGATTACGAACAGTCCTCACCTCACTCCCGTACGATCAGCTGAGCGGCCGAGCAGCGGCCTTCTTGGATGTGAGGTTATGGGCGTTCGTAATGAGCACCTTACCCCATTCGGCGGAACCATAACAAAGCAGAAGCCTCTAGTCGCTAAAATATCTCAAACGCCCTTAGTTTGGTGTTATTTTTGATAAAAGTTGTGTGGTAGGGAGTTAATTTTTCACACCGAAGACGATAGGACTACTCATTTTAACCGAAACGCACGAGAAAATTTGCATGTTATGGTTCCCACTACGCGCTGCCACCTCGCCACCGAATGGGGTAAGGTGCTCATCCGTCCGCATCTTTCGACCTGCTCGGCATCTGAGTAAATGTATCGTCATTTATCGATGCTGAGGGGTGCTAAGACAAAATACCGTGGATATTTTTATCCTGTGTTTGTTATACCACATAATATTGAGACGGGCACACGAGGCGTAATTTGAACTACGGGCGGGAGGACGAATGGTGACATCACGGTTCGGCGACCAATCAGATCGCGAGGGGTCTACTGCCACAACCTCCTGTATAACCTTGGTGTACACCCATCCCGGCAATCTACGATAATCTTCGGCAATCTCTAGGTAATCGGCTGCAAAAGCCATGCTTTTTGCCTACATTTAAGGTGACATTAGTGCGTTTGGCCAAGTTACAGTTGGTTTATGCCCTCAAAAGATAAATATTAGTCAAGCAATCTGGCAATCTTGGCAATCTAGTGTACATCCTATGAGGAAGTTGCCCGATAAGAGGAACAACAAGAAGGTAGCGCTGAGGAGGTGGCGTGGCGTAGCGCCGTTCCGAAACAAATGGTAACGCCGGCGACCATACTGTGTTTTGTCGCAAGTGGATGTTGTGATCATAAATCAAGTTTTGTTGAATTTCTAAAGAAAAATTGGGTCCATAATAGACCGGCGTAACAATCTTGTGTCAAAAAGTGCTTCTGTAAAGTTTGGCTTCGGAAAAGTAAGTTTATACAATCTTCTAAACCGTCCCGGTGTCGTTGTTTAGGTTAGTGTGCGGAC
>NW_026267362.1:289008-294628 GCF_000697945.3 Frankliniella occidentalis | reverse complement strand
GGCTCCTTCCACGCCTCAACCAGGTTGTTGACTCACTCACAATGCAGCACAAAAATAATGCTTTCACGGCAATTATCTCGCCTTCTTGTTCCTAATCTAGAAAGCTATAACGTGTATGTCTGTGTGTACTGGCATTTCAATTATGCAATTGAAAGAGTCACTTGACGTGCAACAAAATGTCGCACACTTGAATGTGCTGTCAGTCGCGCCCTTCCTGGGGCGCGTAGTGTGCTCCCCATGCGGGCGGCTCGGGGAGCATAGGGGGAGTGGGACCCTCCCCAGTTGAGCAGGACTAATTCCAAAGATGAATGGCTCCCGAGTCCATTGTCGTGTGGCGTCTTATTTACGGCTGATCTGAGCGTGTCCCCCTACTGTGACTCATTTGTCTGGATAAAGTCCGCCAGACTCAGATCTGGATCGCATCTCACTACCACGGGACGTCTTCCACGAGAGCAAGGAGCAGGGGGTGATACAGGACCACACAACGTCATAATACCGGGTACTATAAGAATTTATCTTATAGAGGGCCGATTTTATAATTAACTCATAAATACTCGGTTCTTACTGTGGACTGCACAAAACATCACGACAGCTATCACTGTGAACGGAAACGTTTATGCCCGCTTCTTTGAGCCGATCTGAAATTTCCGTGAAATACACGCGTTTCCTCTCGGACCCAGGACTGCTGTTGCTTATTGCTACCTAACGAGAACCGCGGCGGAAACACCTCTCTGACACATTCGCTTTCTATCGTTCGGCTTGGCCGGCCGCCGCCGCCGGCGGCGGCGCGCTGCAGTAACACCGCCACGTCGCGCGCGCTTTTGCATATTTTCCTCGCTCGCGCGACGATGTCATTTCCACGTCCCGCGGAAATGCCTGCCTGCCCTGGTGGGGCGGGGCGGGGCGGCCAGAGCCCAGCAGCGGGTCCAGTCCAGAGCCCGACCAGAGGCGCTTGCTGCAGGCGGCTCGGCTCGGCAGGTACCGCCTGATCTCATTCATTAGACGTCTCGGGGCAGATTTCACACAGCAGCGGCCGAGCCGGGCGGCCGGTAGTAGAATGGCGCCGCTCCATTAGAATCGATCGAGACGAGACGCGGCCGGACCGCAGCAGCAGCGGCTCGAGGGAACTGGAGTAGTGGAGGAGGAGGGCAGCCTGGGCTTCTGGGCGACTCGCGTAGGGAATGATGTCAAATTCATTTGCTCCGCCTCGCCCCGCCCCGCCCCGCCTCTTCGCGGCTGCACCCAGTTGCCGCTGCTGCTGCTGGTCCCGGCTGATCAGACTTCGCAGATAGCACTCTGCTGCGCGTTTTACAGCTGCTCGGCTACTGCGTGTATACTGCCGCCGCCGCTGCTGCTGGGCTGGGGCTGGGAGAGAAAGGGCCCTCCATTTTGTTCATAATTCTCTCGCCACGATCCGGCAAGACTACACTACTCGTCGTTGTTGTCTTTCGCGCAGGAGGATATGCTATGCTTCATGTAATGAAAGCCAGTATAACAGACTTGCGCTCTGTATCGCTTCGTGTATCGGGGTGGAATACCTTTGGTATTGAACAGTCTTGTACCAGGTGTAACTGTGAATACGCAGCAGTGTTGCGGAATTGCAAACTCAATATGGCCGCAGGGGCCATGGCCCCTTACGGGTGTAAAGAGTAGGCAAACCCGCAACACTGCTGTGCATTCACAGTTTCACCCGGTACAAGTGCGGTCGTGCGTGCGGTTCCCGACTCGAACAAAGGGGCTGTCCACACTCCCTGCTGCGCTGTATGTGGCTTCGGCTGGTGCACCACCACCCAGGGCGTTTCAAATAATAGCCTAAACCTGAAATGGCGCCGCCGCCGCCGTTCCTAAAGCTGCTGGTTATCGCTAAGAATGCAGCCGGCTTGATGCGCTTGCCTTCTCGTCCCCTTCTAAGAGTCTCGTCTTGCCGGCGCCAGTTTAGATTAATCCGCCTTCAGGGCGGTTACTACTACTTGTTGTCTCTCGTCCTCGTCCCAGATCGAGCGAGGAGGACAATGACTGCCGCTCAAAGATGACGCTTTTGGATTCACTCAGAGGTAGTTAAATGACTAAATTGTAGCAGACTGTAAGATGATTTTGATTTCCAGAGAGCAGAAAGTTTGGGCCCATTTGAGCTCCAAGTTTCGCCCCCCGCCCTTTCCCTCTCCATTCCATAATCATATTTATTGCGCTGCCAGAGGCTTCTGGGAAATGATGAGGCATTCGTGAAATATGATCGGCAGAAAGAAGACGAGGAAGCGCACAGGACGGACGGGGCTCTCGGGGGCGGTGAGTCAGTCAGTCAGTGAGGGAGCAGTCCGGCCTGAAAGGGAGACCTTGTGTCTGTGGAGGCGTGGTGCCGGCCGGCACTGCCTGCTCGCCTGCTCGCCTGCTCAAGCTCAACCTACAAAAGACAGAGGTGCAAAATCTAGAATGCGGGAGGAGTGTACCAGGGGGTGTATAATCAGAGCGAACGCTGCAGTACTGCAGGATTGCATATCCTCTCGGACCTCAGGAGCCATGGCGCCTTTCGGACGGAGGGGTAGGCAAACCCGCAACACTGCAGCGTCCCGCTCTACTCCCCATACATGGCTTTACGAAATATGAAAAGCGCAATAACCGTAAATTGTAACCGTAGCCATATAAACCTAATCGAAGGACAGCCCCGGAAGAAAGTTGTTGTCCCCTCCTCGGCCGCAGAGCAGAGCGGGGACCAAAGCGGTGATCAATCTGTTGACGGTAAAGTACGACTTTTGTCGCGACGTGCGCGCTCATTGCGGGACCGCTGTTCGTTAGGTCGGGTGAAAGGGAAGGGCGCGCCGCCGCCGCCGCCGTGTTTTGCTTTGGCGATAATTTTCATTTCCTCATTATGGCGGCGCCGCTCGCCGGTAATTTGGCTCAGTATGATCCGCTCAGTATGACCGGGGAATGGGGCGGAACAGCGGCGGCGGCGGCAGGAAGAGTGAGACGGAAACAGAGAGGGGTAATGCGCTTCTAAAGACTGCAGCGTGGACACAAGGAAATGGGGGGGGGGGGGCGGTAATTATTACTCCAAAAGTTTTTGGCCGTTCCGGATAAAAATTTCCGCATGTGAGGAGGGGGCATAAGTATACCTCCGCTCTGCACATATGACCTCTCCTCACCGCCTGCCTGGTCGACTCATCGCCAGCCTCTCACTCTGACGTGAACCGGGCCCACCAGCATTTATCGCAAGTGATGGCCAATGTTCCCGCTGCTCCTTGCTCCGCGAGGCCGTCGTACTTAGTGGCCAACTGCACCGGCACCGGGTTGACTACCCCGTTCCCCCTCACCCTTTCCCCCCTCGCCCTTCGTGAGAACATCGGGTTCGCACATCCCGTTGGGGTAGGTCGCGGTGCCGCCGGTGCCGGTGCCTGAGCGGCCTCCGCGGCGCACAGCCGTTGCAAGCTCATTATCGAGCTCGTGGACCTCCCAGCCCGGCGCGCGCGCACTTTACCCCCGCGAATGCGCGCGCGCGCCGGTTTCAGCGTGGCGCGGGTAATTTCAAACGTCTAATTACCGCCCTCGGGTTGCCGCCGCCGCGTCCCTTTAGCATGCCGCTCGCAGTCACACTTTGACGCTGCGGTTCGCGAGCTGCTGCTGCTGCTGCTACCGCCGACGGGCCGACGACGACGACGCCCGTCACACAATCAGTGGCTTTGGCCTAAATTTTGCAGCCCCGCCGCCGCCTTGTGCCGTCCGTACCAGATGCGACAACAGCAGCAGCAGCCCCGTTTACTCTGAGCAAATAAATGCTAGACTAGGGATAAAAGAACAACAAGCAATAACAATACACGAGAAAAATCAGTCTTCTTCGAATGATCTATTTCGCCCTCCCCCCCTTTCTCTCTGTCTCTGGTCTCTCTGCTACTTCCAATCTCACTAATCGAAATTAGCGAGACTGGCAGAAACGTTTTCCATTCGGGAATTGTCGTGTTCAGGCTTCACTCCTCTGGAATTCGTTTGATCGGCCGGCGATGGAATGGTGGTGGTGCTGCGGGGTATGCTGCTGCTGCGGCGGTGCGCCTCCGTGCCCAACATGATAATGGTTCTCGTGACGTCAGACGCAGCGGCCAGGCCTTGCCGATGGCCCTTTTACCTCTCTCTTGAACCGTGCCCCGCCCTAGGCTCCACCTCTCTGCCTTCAGTAGTGTTGTACTCGGTGCCCCTCGGCCTCGCCCCTGCCAGCAGTACTTTGTACTCGGTACGCCCCCCCCCCCCCAACCCCTGCCAGCAGTACTTGTACTCGGTACGCCCCCGCGCGGCGCGCAAAGCGGCGTGGACTTTTAATTATCGACACTTTAGCAGTGCGGCCTGGTTGCGCGTCTCTGGGTTATGTAATATTGGCACACCAGACAGACGCGCCCCTGCACCCCCCCCCTCTCCCTCTTTGCCCCGTACACAGGCCGCCCCACGCCGCGAAAACAAACACCAGTTCACTCACTTTTTCCCTTCCCCTCTCCTCCTCCTTCTCCTCCCCTCCCCGGCCGCGCCGCGCCACGCCCCCTGCCGCCGTACAGCATTCCTCGTCCGATAACATACCGAGACTGCCCCCGCGCCGATTTTATCACAACAACCCCCGTCAAACAAAGCGGGTCGTCTATTTTCGGGCGTTCGCAGCGCCGTCTGGTGGACTGGACAGGCGCTTCCGCTGCAGCAGCCGTCACCACTGCAAGTGTGTGTGTGTGTGTGTGCGCGCGCGCTTTCAGCAGAGGCGAAGTACGGTAAAGAACAACACACCGGAAACAGCTGCTTTCAATCACCAAAACGTGTCCAAATCACTTGAAGAAAATGTACGTCCCGTACAAGTCATCATATTGTTCGCATTTTATGATCGTTTTTGTGGATGTCTGGGTGATTAATAGCAGCTGTTTCCGGATCTGTCGTTCTTCACTTCGCTTCCGCTGAAACGGTCTATTGAAATTAGTTAATGGCCCATTGGGCCATATTAAAAGGACTGAAGAGTTTACTTCAAAAATCTTGCGAGAGGGTGAGAGGGGGAAGTGCGCTTATGTGTGTGAGACTCCGTGGTGCTCCCTCCCTAGGGCGCCGCGCCCCCGTTCGCGAACGCCTCTGAGTGCCGCTTTCATCCGCCACTAACTCTACAAGCTATCGCCAGATTTCTCATTCTCACGAGCAGCACCGCGGGCTGCGCGCCGCGGCCGCTCTGGACTGCCCGCGGTGTGCCCGCCATAGCCGCCGCTCCGCATGGGATGGGAAAGGACCGCGCGGGTATAGCGGGCTGCAGGCTGCAAGCGGGCACAACCGACGACACGGGAGGGCAAAACGGCAACAGTAAGTAGTCTACCCTTCACAGCAATCATAAATCACAGTAAATACAAGAAATGAGAACTTGTTATGAGAATTTTTTTGGTATTTACATCGTTTGGCTTACAGCCAGCGAGGCGTAGCGACGACGATGCCCCTCTTCTCTTCTCTCTCCTCCTAGGAAGCCGGGGGGGCCGGACTGACGGGTTTCATAGACGGGAGGAGGAGGAGGGGAAGGGGGAAGGGAGAGGGGAAGAGGCGTGTGGAATGCACGCTGCGTGTGGAGCTGATCCTCCCTGCCTCTCCCGCTCCCCTCCTTTCACCCGCCCCCTCTCGG
>NW_026267362.1:278333-283178 GCF_000697945.3 Frankliniella occidentalis | reverse complement strand
CCCCTCCCCACTCCCCCCTGTCCCTCGACCAATTCGCGCCTCGCGCCCGTGGACCGTATGACTTGCCTCGCGGACCGACAGAGAGATACCTTTTCTCGGAACCCTTTTTGTGCGTCACCTGAAAATGCGCGACGCCGGCAAGTCGCACCGCACTCCTCCTCTCGGAGATTGGACGGCCGTCGCCGTGTCGGCGCTGCTGGACCACCAGGTGCCCCGACGGCACGGTGTGACTAAGCGCGTGGTGTGTGGTGTTGTTTGTCGCCCCCGGAGGTTTGTCGTCGCTACTCGGAAGGCAATTTGAGTTGCGGTGCGAGGCGTCATCGGCGAGTGAGAGAGGAGAGAAGAGGGTGCCACCGCGGCAACAGGTGCCTGGTTGGTTGCCTCCGCTCTTAGCGTTTCCTGACTAATCGGGCGGCGCGCGACCACCGCCCCCGCCGCCCGCGCCAACCGAGGCCTTCCCTCCTGTGGTGGGAGAGAGACAGACGCTATAACCTTATTCCCTCCCGCACTCCCCGAGGAGGAACCCGTTCGTTCGTCCGCTGCGTCTGACCGATGCATCCACGCAAAAAGGACCCTGAGCTTGACAACAACGGGAAGCGTCCTGCATGGTAAAATAGTGGACGGCGTTCGCCGCGGCATTCTTAGCGCGGCGCGTTTGCACATTGCCAAGCCGGTTAGCAACTCGGCGAGAGTTTGTTGTGCGGCGGCTTTTCCCCTCAGTTTTGTGTTGACACCCCCACGATGATGCCATGCTGTCTGTCCTCTCCCGCTGCCGCTGCCGTCGCCCTGCCCCTGCTTATCAGTCACACTCTTCGACCAAAACTTCATCTGTCGCCCGCTACAGTCACTCTAGTTCGAGGGGTCGCGCGGCGACGACGGCCCGTGCCGTGTCAACCTCGCGGGCGGCAGGGCAGAGGGGTCACCGCCGACACGACATGCCCGCACAGAGACGCGCGTGATGCGTGATGTGAGTCACACTGGGGGTCTTCTTATCTCTGCCGTCCGCGACACCGCGCTCTACTTTTCACTCACACAAGACGACGACACCCACACTCGACCGCCTGCGTTATTGTGGTTTTTACTGTGTGTATTCCGCCGAATCCTATCTTGAGAGGTTCAGGGGCTTTGAGAAAAGCCATAGAAAAGCGGTTACGAATCGAGAGGTGTGTGTATGACCAACTGTCATGACTGTGTGCGATTAGACCCTCGACGGCCCCGTGTGGGTAGGCAAGCCGCAAGCGTGCATGCATCCGGTACAGTATTGCTTCCACAGTTTTCGGTTGTTTTTCTTCATTCAGTTGACAGGTAGTGACACATGAAGGCTAGGTGCAAACTTCCAAAACGATTGCTCATGGCCATAGCGTGATTCGCTTCTTTTTTCTGTATCCTCTTACTTCCGCTGCAAGGATAGCGGGAAACAGACAAAAAGTTGGAAGGATGCGGAAAGGGCTCTCCTTACGATACACCGCGATATGCATGAGATGCAACAACGCAATGTCGGATCCGCAGCCAGCGAGAGGACCTTGAAGCGTGCACAATCGGAAAAGACGCGGCTCGTGGCGCGAGTAGTATCCTGGCGGCGCCTGGCGGCGGACTCCACTGAACCGCACCGAACCGCCTCGCGTGCATGAGGAAATGAAGCGCGACAGACACGTGACCAAGCGCGCTGGACGATCGGCCCCCCGTCCAGGACAACCTGCGCTGCTCGGGCTTTTGTTTATTATTCCTCGTATAACGCGAGTATGGCGACGTTATGGTATACGAGGCGCGTGAATCTCTAGCGGGGAAAGCAAAAGTAATATCGTGCGCCGAGTAGAGAAAAGAGAAGGTGGCCTGCTGTGCGGCGGCCGCTGCTGGGCCCAGAGCGGGCCGCTCCCGGATTCGCACTAATGAAGCGCACACGCGTTCGATGGCCAGCATCGCATCGATAAAGGTTGGCAGCAGCAGCTGCTGCTCGCCGCGGCGATTGGTCGCGATTTGGAGCTCACGCCGCGCGGCCGCGCCGCTGACGCTGCCGTGCACATTCTCACGGACGGAGGGAGAGAAAGTGAAGGCGGTGCGGCTGCGGCGCCGTCACTTTATGCCCTATGGCGCTATTAGCGGCTCTACTGCATCAATCACCTGGCTGCTTAGCAGGCTCACTCCAGCTCGCCTCCTCCAGCCCACCTTACCTGCTCACCGTCCTCACCACCCACCCCCTATCAACCTCGCACCAACCCTTCCTGTCCTCGTACCCAGGTAGCACAGCTGCATAAAATGTGCATTTTGTGTCCAATCTAAAATGCGCCTAAAATGCGTGTAGGCGCCTAAATATGCGCGTACATGCGCCTAAAAGGCGCGTTTTAGATTGGACATATAATGCGGTTCGAATGCAGTTTGCTTCATTTTTGCTACCTGGGTACGCCTATGCCCAATCTGAGGCGCCCAGAAAAAAATGATTAGCAGTGACAGCCACTGACCGGACGTACAATATGGTTAAGACATTGTTCACCAAGTGGGGGAAAAGCACATCTCACAACCATGTTTTAATATGGGTTGCCGCAATGGTTCCTAGAAGCTAGCCGTACGGTTGCTGGAGTTTAGATTTGCTTGGGTGTGGCGGGCGGAGTGACCCGCGGGTGAGTGAACTCACCGCGCAACCCCATTATTCACTCCCACGTCATAACCACCAATTATTTGATCCTTCCAAAAAGTCGCGCGTCACTCCCCCGTCCGCGTCCCTCTCGCGAGGCGTTACGTTGCGTAACCCCCGAGCGATACCTTACCGAAGTGACGCCATCCGTTCGGAACTGGACCCGCTGGAGAGATATAACGAGTTTATTGGCAGCTCGCTCGCTGACGGCGGCGTTAGCGCGCCCCGAGATTACCTCACCCTGCCGCCGCCGCCGGCCGGGCCGAGCAACTGCACTCCGGCCCTGCCGAATGTCAAAGGCTGCCTGAATGAGGAATGAGCTACTTTTCGCGAAAGTGAAGACAAGAGGGAATATCGTTCGCTCCTGGCTGGAGAGCGTCGTCTCAAAGTCTCCGTCAAATCAGAGGAGGACTATCTTCACGACAAAAACGAGCCCTGAGACTACCTGGAGTTTCCTTCATTTTCCAGGGGATTTGGAAGAGGCCTAGGGAATGCCCTGGGAACAAAAGCAATTTTCCCTGGTGGGATGTCCTGGGTTCGGCAACCGCACAGTAGCTCCCCTGGAAATAATGGCTTGTTTCAAGGAGGACATCCAGTGGGACTCCAATTCTACTGGGAATCCCACCTACCAGGGCTCTTTTTTACCGTGTCTCGTGACAACCACCAGAATAAGGCAGCCTCTGATTGGCTGAGGATTTTACGATGGGTATAATATGGTCCGAGACCTCATCCTCTTCTTTACTGCACAGTTAAAGTCTTACGAAGCAAAATGCCAAATGCTTCGTACCTACGAAGGATTTGCTCCCTACGAAGCGTCCAAATCCTTCGTATTACAAAGGATTTGGCATTTTTCTTCGTAAGACTTTAACAGTGTGTAAAATATCGACGAGAACACAGAGCATAGTGCAGTTAGTAGTTACGCCTTTTCTTTTTTTATATAGACGTCGTTGTATTGCTGCATAGTGAAGGGCCGCGGTCATTAATAACCCCATAGCGACAGGCGCGGCGGCCCGGAGTGTCAAACGTGTCGATGGGATGACCTCCGACCTCTGACTGCAGCAAAAGGGGGCGCGTCATTAATTTCACTTTGCAACAAACGGGGTCACTTCCGCCCCTCGCAGACCCCTCGGGGGGTCGCCGCCGCCGCACTCCCCTGGCTCTCCTGCGCCCTTGCCACGCGGTGGCGCTGCGCCTCCACTGTCGATCGTGACTGACTTCTTGACGGAGAATCGGCCGTGACCTCCCGCGCTGTGCTGTGCAAGTGCTCGCTGCTACGCGCGCGGTATGGCGCCGTTTCTAACCCCTTCTGCGCCAACGTGACTTATGGGATAGCCGGGACGCTTGCGGCAGCAAAAGCACATTCTACTTCAAGGAGGGGGTTCATGATGTGGTTCATGAACCTTCCTGCCGCTTCAAGAAGGCGAGAGCAAAACGCTCGCTGCTTGCGGCGAGGTTCCTGCTGCTGCCCTCTAGGCTGTTTGTGGCCAAGTCGAAATAAAACTTACATAAAAATTTCATCGGCATTCAAAGTTTTAATTTTGAATTTTCAAAAATTATCTTCATTTATTTGAAGTCAACAAAACTCCAACTTTATATTTGTAAATTTCGACCAGATTTTCCGAAATTCAATCGATGCTCCTGAAACTCAGAGGCAATTCATAGAAAATTCAATGAACCGAGATTCAGACCTACTTTTCCTCGAGTCCCTCACGTGTCGTAAGGCGAGATCCCCCTGCGGTTTACTGCTGTACGGACGAGCGTCGTCGTGCCGGGTCGGGCCGTGGGAAAAAACCGGCTGGCGTCTGATGCGTCGTTAATGCGGTCGGTTTATTTGGAGAGACACCCTGCCCCTGGCCGCGCGGGTGGTGCATGCTGTTTGGATTTAGCGCCCAGTGGACCGCGCACCCCAAGGTCGAGGCTGCTGCGCGGCTCCCACCACATGGACCAATTGGGTGTGTACTTCATTTACCCGACCCGCCACTTCCGTTTTTCCTGAAATGGTGGCGCCTCCCGGCGGCGCCCGCCCCCGCCGCGCAGAGCAGACAGTGCTGCACTCTTGTCGTGTCGCTCCCGGCGTGGCGCCGGACACACCATCGGCCGCAGCAGGGCAGCAGGCCCCCCGCAGGCCGCGCCCCACTAGAGTTGGAGGGCTTCCTGCCTGCGTGTCGGGACGGGACGTGATCCGCCAGATGGACATCCTAGATCCCGATGTG
>NW_026267362.1:275369-278283 GCF_000697945.3 Frankliniella occidentalis | reverse complement strand
CGCTGCGTGTGGAGCTGATCCTCCCTGCCTCTCCCGCTCCCCTCCTTTCACCCGCCCCCTCTCGGTCCTTTTACTGCTTACAGCCCCGCGGTGCACGTGCAGCCCGCGTGCAGCGCAGCGCGGCGCAGCGCGGCCAGCGTCCTAGAGGCAGGGGCGCAGGCGCAGTGTGCTCGTCTAGTCGCCGACGACATTCGGATAATAACATTCCGACGGGTTATGAATCAACGCCTGGCTTTATACATCTACTACAACAACAACCTCTCTGCGGGTCGGAGCAGCAGTCTCTGTGGTTGACGAAAATTTTTGGTCGAGTTCATTAACCCCACTGTCACCTCGCCGAGAGGGAGAGCGAGTGAGTGTGAGTCGCTCAGGATTTATTGGAGGACTGTGAATTACAATGCGGGCCGAATCAAGGCACGTGTTAAAAATATTACAGAAGTGCTATCCTGTGAGTCTGAAATGTAGATTTTCGATTAAAAATGGGCAGAAGGGGTACTGCAAACAGAGGTACAACATCGCGATGGAGCTGACGCCTGTTAGTTAGGCAAAACGTGGCGGCGGAGTGCACATGGGCGGGGCGGGTGGCCTACCCTCAGGCCGGCAGGCGTCCCGTCCAGCTGCGTATGAGAAAGGTTTTGAGCTGATCGGTGATATGGACAGATTTTTGCACGACTTAACCCGGTCGCGAAAAGCATGTTCTTCGTCTCTGGATGGATAGTGAGGTAGGCAACCTTCGACAAGCACGTTCACTCTGAGCTGCAGCAGGATTCCAGGGGTGGAAGAATAAGACGTGGGACTTCTGGTCGCTGACAGTGCTGGCTGGAGTTCGGAGCTTGCAGCTATCTGCACTGCTTCAGCTGCGTGGCGTGGCGCGGCGTGGCTCGCTGCCAAACATGAGAAGAAACTTACAAGCTGCAGCAGCAGCGCCGTCAGCGCCGGCGTCATGCAGGGAGACTGATCCCAGACCTCGCAGCATCCGTCGCGGTCCAGAAAAGAAAGAGAGAGAGAGAGAGAGAGGGGGGGGAGGAGGAGGGAGTGTACAGAGAGGCCTCATCACCCTACATAAAAGTGAAGAGGCGGGGTTGATGAACGACGTTCGAAAATGTTCCACTCTCGGTACGAAGAGGCCCCAGTACGAGGATGCTCCCCTCTTCTTCTTCTCCTAGCCCGCTCGGTGTCAAATGGGCCACATTATTTCGACACATGCGGCGCGCAGCTGGCCTCGGCCGCGCGCTACGCGCCGCCCCGCTGTCACGGAGTTCATTGAGGCAGGCGACGGAGTGAGTGTGTATCGAGTCATTGAAAAGCCATTGGGCCCGGGCGGGCCAGCAGCGGGCCATAGGCGGCCATAGGCGCCACAGGCTACTTAGGGCCGCTCGTGTGGGCCGACCCGGGCCGGCGCGACGAGGCCAGCGACAAGACAATAACAAAAACGGCGTAACTCCGCGCGGCCGCCTTCGCCGGGGCTCTCCGCTGCGGCCAGCCTGGGTGATTGTCGAGCTCGGTGACGAAAGCGGCGTAACATGGGGACCGCATTTGAATGTGCGCGCGCCGCGCCTCCGCCGCTTGTATGGGTTTGCCTTGTAGACGTCGTACACGGGCGGCAGGAAGAGCCGCGTAACGACCCATCACTCGAAGCCATCACTATTAAGAGTCGTCGCGTGGACGTGGACGATAACGACGACGCTGCCGTCCCTCGTGTCCTCCGACACTGCCACTGCTGGGCTGGACAGGCTCGCGGCGGGGGCGGCGGGGGCCTCGAGGGGGAGTTTGCCTCGCTCAGCGCTGCCTGCCGCACGCTGTATAGCCTTTAGCTCGCGCGCGCGGTTCGCGACCCACGTGCCACGCCCCGCGAATCGTGCCGCCCCGCCCCGCCCCGCCACCAGGCCAAGGTGATCGGCCTCGCGCGGCTTCCGCGTCACCACCCCTCTCCACCACCGGCACCTGTCCTGGTCGGCCGGTGCCGGTGAAACCCACATCTCCGCACAGGCAACAGCTCCAGTTTTTATTTTATTATTCTCTTTTATGAATCGGTGATTATTTTTTTTGCAGTCTCGGAGATATGACGGCGCAGACGGTGGACGGCAAGCTTATGTCGTGGCAGAGGGTGTCCTGCGCATCTAAATGCAGGGAGAGAGGGGGAGAGAGAAGGATAGAGAGAGAAAGAGAGAGAAGCGTGCACTCACCACAAAGATGCGCACGCGGTGGCAAGTGCACCCCGCGCCACATACATACACCTTCCATCACAAAGACTATACACAATTCAGCGCACAACACATATACACATGCATCATGCAAGCCTTTGAGGCTTTGCACACTCACACACAGACACAGAGACACGGCCGGACCAGGACAGCGCTGCACTGCACTGCCCCTGCCCCGCGCCGCGCGCAATGTTGCTGAAAGCGCATTGTGAAGTGTCCAGCCCCTAGTGGGAGACAGCACCACAATGGGGCAACACTCGGCCATTCATTCGCGCCCCCACACGTCCCTCCACCTCCAGCCCCCGCCGCGCGCCCTCTCCTCCTCTCCCTCCTCCCCACCTGCTGTTTTGCCTCCCACCAGCGAACAGAGCAGATTGGATTGCCAAATTTGAACCTCGCGCGCGTACGTGCCGCTGCTGCTGGTGCTGCGGCCGACAGGCAGGCCGACCGACGCAGCGGTCCGGTTCTGCGAGTCAGAGGGAGTATAGGAGAACTTTAACTCCGCAGCGGGTGAACCTGCTCCTTCCCCTCTGGCCCTTACTCCCCCTCTACTCCCTGACCTGGCGCGCCCTCCCCTGCCCGCCCAGTCCACTCGCAACTCGCACCGCACACCGGTGTGTGACGTCATGCGCGCTGGCGGGTGGTCAGGATCAAGGAGGGTCAAGGGTTTTGGCAGCGCGGCCGTCGCTCCAGGCCAGGAGTCCTCAATA
>NW_026267362.1:264172-267490 GCF_000697945.3 Frankliniella occidentalis | reverse complement strand
TCGTACTGAACAATCACGAGTCGTTATTATTGAGCGACATGATCGCCCCGCACTGAATATGCCCGCGCCTCCCCCTAAAGCGACGTCCTTAGTTAGTGACGTCACATTGCGTGCGTTATCGTCCACGAGACAGGTGGAGACGAGCTTGACGGACGGCGGCGATAGAGTCAGCGGGGTGTTTATGTAGCTTATTTGGGGTCGAAATGATCGAGATAGGGTGACATTGCGGCCCACCCGCTGCCGGCCTGACAATAACCCTCCCGAAGCTGAATCCGAGGGGGGGCTCGCCGCGCTATTTCTGGACGTGCGGACCCGAGATAGAACTCCACGTGTTTCTCTATTCGTCGCCAGGAACAAAAGCACACTCTGACGGACGCGCGAGGGTCAGCCAGAGCGGCAGCGTAGACCACACACGCCCCTTGTAATAAATTTGCTTGAGGGGGAAATCGAGATCGGCAGTAGTAAAACGAGCGCGTCACAGATATACTTGACGAGAACTCGCGCATCCATCTGCAGAAAGGGTCGAGGGTCGAGGACACGCTGCTCAACCACTCGGGCAAATCGTAATACGGGTGGGAGGCCCTGCAAGGGACTTGCTATAGGTCAGGACGCTGGCCCCGCGACGCCCCCTCCCAACCCCTTCCCCCAGCCTTCACTGCCCTTGATAGGATTACAGCCCAAGTGAGTGAGCGCTTCTGCTTTGCCGTCCTGCCTGACTGATGGCGAGCCATAAGCTCTTCGACACACGACCCTTACGCGAGGGGGACCATGGCCATACCTTTTTTCGTCGTCCTTCGTCCTTTAATAGCTGCTGGACTCGGCCATGCTACTAGCATGCTCTCGACCTTGACATCCAGCAGCCAGAATCAGCCCGATGAGCACCCGCGAATACGGTTCCAATTTGAACTTCCCGCCCGGCGGCGCATGGCCTGGTCGCGGATGCGATGTTTGTGGGGGTGACCTTGACTCCTAGACGCGGCGGGGCGCCGCTCGGCGCCTGGCGTCTGTACGCCTGCGGCCGCGGTCGGGCCGGGGGGTACCCCGCTCGAGGTGCGCGTGCCCCCGCCGACCCGCCCTCCTTCCCCTCCTCTTTGCTCGTCTCTTTTCTCCGTCAACCTTCTCATACTACTGCCCCCTCCGGCCCCCTCACTCTACTGCTTTCCGGATCGACATCGTGGTGGTGGTGGTGGTGGTGGTGATGGTGTGTGTGTGTGTGTGTGTGTGTGTGTGTGTGTGTGTGTTTTCCCGGCGATGTGTTTCGCTACGTCAGCAGCAGCAGCACTGCAGATCAGCTGACCAGCGTGGCGGGCGTGACGGGGCGGGGCGGGGCGTGGTGGGGCGTGGCGTGGCGGAGACTCAGGTGTCACCCGATACGACACGGCCCACCCCTCGCCACAGCTCGCAGCGGACTCACCTCACCTGCCGCTGCTCACTGCAACCAAGATGAGCAGCCTATCTATCGTCGACAGGAAATAATAACAACAGACGGAACCACATCTCTACTACGAATTTTCCCCAGTAAAATTACAAAAATTTCCTTCGTGTGCTCCTCTATTTTACATGGGCGCGCGGGGGCGGACGCGACCCGATTAAGTAATTCCCGGTGGTACTCTATTAGGCCGTTCGCGTTAGCTGTTCGATAATCACATCAGCTGTTTCCCCCTTCTCCCCCCTCGCCCTTTCTCACGCCCCTCTACGCCCGGCGAGGGAGGAGGGGAGGGGGTGGCGGTCGGTGACCGCACCTCTGCTTCCGTCAACACAAACGACCTGCAGCGCCGTGTGCTTCGCAGTGCTTCGCTGTGCGCTGAATGAAGAGGAGGGCGGAGTTGTTGTAACTGGACGCGGAAGGGGTCGATGTCGCTGGACGGATGGACTGACGCAAACGTGACCTGAATATGTTTTCTTTCCGTCGTTGTGTCCCTTTCCTACCCCCTTCATTATATTTCCCGTCAAAATGCCGAATATGACGCAGCTGGACAAACAGAGCAAGTAAAACAAAAGCACAATAATGACGAACCGTCAGCGGTACACACACGAACACCTAACCCAACGTTTTGGAAACCTGGCGTATTATCATTGCCATTATTTCGACAACGGCGGAGTCTCCGCGCGGGCTTCCCACACCGAGTCGTGCCGATGTTTAATACCGTGCGGGCTGTCCTTATAGGTGGGTATGGCTGCAGCAGCGGACCCCAAGTTGGAGTCCGCGTTTCCGGTCGCGTATCACGACGGGCCTATCGTCACTTCCGGGATGCAAGGCTATGACGGCGCGGCGGCGTGGTGTTGCCGGGCTGGGCGCTATTCCCCCCAAATCAGTCTCGCTCTTCTGTTGTTGTTTTCTTTTCACGCGCCGCATAAGGAAATATGGCACATTTTAATTAACTTTCAGACCGCGAAAGCAAAGAAAAGAAGAAAGAATTGCGGATATTGAAAGCAGTATACCATCTCAAGCTCATTGTTCACAAACAGTTCAAAACTTGTCAGGGAGAACGTTTCACGTACACTGAGCTGTTCTTTAGTAAAAACGGAATGCCCCATATTTGTCCAGGAACAAGTTGTTTTCCTTATTTTAAATTGCTGATTTCGACTGATTTTAATTTTTGAAGAACGCATGTGTTTTTTTAATGCTGTCCTTGTAACACTAAAATGTTTTTCTAGAACAAGGACGAAAAATGTTCTGGAAACGCTTTTAAAATCGAGAACACGTCTTTTTCTGGGCGCGCGCGCGCCCGGTCCGATAAGAGGAGCCTTCCAGGACGTGTCGTCGTCGTCTTGCCATTTTCTTCTGGTCATTCACTTCCCTTCCCTTCCCTCCCCGCCCCCTCCCGGGTCGTCGTCGTGGAGTCTTATAGCTCGGTCCTCCAGGTCCCCGCCGACGACGACGCCACGCCCATCCTGCGATGGTCGCGACACCGGTGGTGTTTTGAGGTGTGCCCGGCCCGAAGGCCCTCGGCAACAGGAACAATAGCCGTCGCCGTAATGTGTGTTTTGCCTGCTTTGTCTCTCGCTATTCAATTTCCGCCTGTCTGTCCCGCCGCCCCGGCACGGCCTGGTGATTGCCGACTCTGCCGATACACACCTCACCACCACCACCACCAGCGACGTTTTCGAGTGTGCAACAAAAACTATGACGACGCAAAAGAGTTTGAGTTGCCAGCGCGACTCGCTTTTATAGATCGGGGGGGGGGGGCTTGTATTGCCCGCGCCGTCGTCACTGGCGGCCCCGCGCGGGCAGGCAACTCGCCCGCACGCCTGTCGCGCGGCACAGTATGTGTACGGCTACAACACAGTGTTGCGCGGCCCGTAAACGGCCCCGCC
>NW_026267362.1:262871-264122 GCF_000697945.3 Frankliniella occidentalis | reverse complement strand
CGCCGCCACGGTCGCACCACTGATGACGGCGGTGATAACGACGATGCAGTTTTTCCGCGCGGCCCGCATAGTGTGATGAGAATGAGACGCGCGAGTCATTTGTCTGCGTCATTTTGGACGAATGGAGAATGGATGGGGATCGGCGGAGGTATGGGGGGGATCAGAACGAAAGAATCACAATTGAGATTGTATGTATGGCTCACCGTCGTCATCAGTGGCAGATAGCGTTGTTTGCCTGCCGTATACAATGCAGTGCACAGGTGTGACGCTGATAATAACTCACGCAGCATTTTTCTTTTTTCTTTCTCCGTTTTTTGCCATGACCTTTACGACGATAAGAAAAATAACAAGGCGTGAGGACATTAGATATTTATATGGTCGTGGAGGAAGGCGCCGCGTGACGCGGTGGAGCAGCCGACGACGACGACGACGACCACAACCTGCTGCCGCGACCCTTGGGCTTCATCCTCATTACTTTGGTTGGCCAAGGTCTGTTTGTCGCGCCCCCGCGACGCCGCCGCATCTCTAAGGTAGTTGTTGTTGCAGGCGGTGGCGGCGGTGGCGGTGGCGGCGGCAAGGGCGCGCGCGGCTAAACGCACTGCGCTCCCTGCGGTGGGGGCGGCGGGGGCGGCAGCGGGGGCGGCCGAGGGCGGCGCCATTGTGATACCGGAGCCCTGGGGATGTCAGTCAAGGCCCTGCGGCCGGAGAGGCCTGGGAGCATCCCGCGGAGAAGCTGCTGCTGCTGCTGCTCAGGAAGAGGAGACCCTTGCAGAGACCCAGCCATGGCTGGGGCGGCCGAGATTCATTCACGGAATAACCTATGCGGTGAGGCCGGCGGTGCGACCGCACTAGCTCACTTCTATGCCTCGGTTTCTATCTCACGCTCGCCACCGCTACAACGCCATACATTCGAGTCGAGTCGAATCACATGTGCCGACCACACCCGGGGTGTCGTCTGCGCGCGTGCAAAACCAGAGCCAAGCCAGTGGTGGTGGTGGTGCCAGGCAGTGCCAACCAAAGTGATACAGTATGAGTGATAAGAGCAGTGTTGGTGTTGCTGCAAGGAGTGTGGAAGTAATCATTAATTTTCTAGTTTGAGAACGAGACCGACCTCGGACTGTGGCCCCGGCCCCAGCTGCGGCTCATGTCCTCGTGCTCCCGAGCGGTCGTCGCCTCCTGAGCTGCTCCCTGAAGGTTGTCCGTGTTGATGGTCCGGGACGCTCGCGACGGACGCCGGCGCCCGCCCCGCCC
>NW_026267362.1:254734-256861 GCF_000697945.3 Frankliniella occidentalis | reverse complement strand
GCTGCGGCGCTATGGCACACTTGCTCCGAGAGTGAGACATATTTCCAGTGGCGAATACGAAACAATGCAGAGACAGTGACGGTGGTGTATGTAAATGCGATGCGCGCGGTGTTGCAGGAAAAAGACCGCGCGCGCGTCGCGGCAAAGAAAGTGAAAAGTCGTCGTCGTCGTAGTGGAGTTTTGATGGAAAGGCGGCGGCGACGACACGACGACGTCTTCGCGTTGTGTCACGTGAAAGAAAGAGGAAAGGGCCACCCGAGCACGAGCAGGCAGGGCAGGAGCAGCAGGACGACGGCGACGACGACGAGTCGTTGAATAACAGCTGCCTCATCCAGGTGGCAGGTGCCTGTCCACGTCGCAGACTGACCGGCGGCCCGGCGGCGCAGCTGCTGACCCTCGTACCTGGGCGGCCCGGCCGCCGCAGTTACGTCGACGAGCCCTTATCAAAGGCGGACGGCCCGGCTCGTCTCCGCGATGCACCGCGCCACCACCAGACCTGTGGGGGGCCGACCAATCAGCGGCATCGCACCAATCGATCCATCAATCAGAATCAGCCATCAGCCGCGGCTCCCTTTCAAATCAGCAGCAGAGCCGAGGAGGACGGCGCCGCGCTCAGCCGTCCGGCCTCAGCCGGCGCCTCAGCCATTCAAACCTTTCCGCCCGCGCTCCTGCTCGACGACGTTTCTCGGTAATCCGACGCGATAGGAGAGCAGAAAGCATTCAGAAGATTGCCATATGTGGCCAAAAATATGTGGCATCGCGGTTATCGTCAAGTCACTGGGTGAAAAGTGAAAAGGGCGTAAGTCCGCACGGGACTTTGCATTGCACTTACGCCCTTTTCACTTTTCACCAGTGAAGTCAAGTCAAACCTTGTTACTGCTGCGTTGCCGGGATCCATAGTAAAAAATGGTTTTGCGGTATTAAGTATCACTGGTAAAAAGTCGTGCCTTTTCTGGGGAACTAAAATACATTCTCAGTTTAGTGAGTGCCTCACAAAGTTACTAAACAAGGGCGCTAAATTGCCCAAAAGGTGCTAAAAATTAGTGCCTATGGTAGTATTAGTGCTTTTGTAAAGGCACGAAACCCTGCCTTAGTTCCTTTCAACGGTAGGAGTTAGCACCTTTGTTTTTCCAGTGATATCGAGCCGGCTGTGATGTTATGTCGCTCGTTCAGGAATATGGAACTTCGAATGTGACCGCCACTTACGCGCGGCTTTAGAGTGTGGAGTGTTGTTGGGTGTTGTTCCGCTAGTCCGTCGATGATTGTCTCGACCCGAGGCCAGGAGGCCATTACTAACTCCCCTGCCCAAGCCGTGTCACCAAAGCGTCAGTTGAAACGATGCAATTTAAAAATTCGAAGCTGGACTCTTTCTACAAAGTGCTCGCAGCATGAAATCGTTCCCGTGGGGAGGGAATAGGGATGGGGTATTTTAACGTTGCACATTTACCTAGCTAATCCAGAGGCAGTTTTTCACACAGCCATTTCCTCCGCTTTTCTCTATCTCTCTCGATCCACCCACCTTCTTAGCCGTTCTCTCTCTTTCTTTTCTCTCCATCTTCTTCCCGTTCCGCGGCTACTTCCCCGCAAAAGTCGTTGTTCCCTCCTCCTCGTCCCGTCCCTTTCCGCATATAATCGTGGGAGGACCCCCCTGGATTTAAAGAACGGAAATGTTATCTCACTCAAGTCCCGTAGTGCGCGCCGCGGAGCCACGCCCAACAACGCCCCGACCCGCGCGCAAGTGTTGGTGAGGAGCCTTACGGTGTGCGGCCGCAAGCCGATACCAAAATGACACGGTGCGCACCGTCAACAAAACCACGATTATTATTTACTTTCTCAGATAAGCCGGTGACATCCCGCGGTGCAGGTCGTGTATTGTGACAACAAACTTTAGTGTTTTAACTTGAGCGACGCCTATTCCAGTATTTAACTAAGCCAGGGCGGTCTTTAAGGCGAAATTAGGGAAAGGCGAAAGCGTTTTGTGCGGTGGCCCTATAGGAGGGCGGGTAGTTCTGGTGAGGAGGGGCGCGTTATCGTCGTGCTCCAAGCGACATTACCCTGCACAGCTACAATGCGCGGCCCATTACGCGTTTGGCAGAGGGGTTGCTGCTGGCGAGCGAGGGGGGGGGG
>NW_026267362.1:247863-254024 GCF_000697945.3 Frankliniella occidentalis | reverse complement strand
GGACGGGGTGGGTGGGGGTGGGGGAATGGCGGGAGGGGTCGAGAATGAGAAAAGAAAACAGCGAAGGGGGTGAGGAGATTCGAGAGGGGGCGGAACCGCAGCGGCAGCAGCATTGGTTTGGGGGACCAGAAAAAAATTGCTGTAATTTATGGTCGCTCCCCCGACGACTGTGTGGCTGGGCTGCGCGGAGCAACAGCGGCTGTGAATCTGGACCGCGAGAAGGAGGGGGAGGGAGGGCGCAGCCTGCATCCCTTACTGCGCAATAAACAAAGACAAGCACGACTGTTTACGCTGCGTCGTCATATTTCCCGTGTTTAGCGTGGAAACTGAGTCGTTCTTAGTATTTGTTGATACGTGGGACTATAAACACACGAAAAAGAACGTGAAGTGTTTCGATGCTGTCTGTTTATTCATTGTTTACTTATGGAGCAAGACCGACATCTTGGCCGTGTAAGTAGAGGGTGCACTTTGGATGCAGTGTTCACACACACGGCGGTATATGTGAGAACACCGCGCGGCAACCCGTATACGTAGTAGTGAGTCCGAACCTATAAGCTGCTTTGTTTCTCACTGTGCAACCACCAGCGGCTGAGCGCACCAACCTGGCTGCCTGGGATTGGATCGAGGGGCGTAACGACCCTCCACGGCCGCCAACCCCTCGGGGGGCAGAGTACGCCGAGATTTCCCACCCCGACCCCCTCCTTGACCTCTTCCTTTCCCTTCCCGCCCCTGCACCCGCAACTTGAGCAGCGCGCATGGAGGTGTCGGCATAGTGGTGGTGAAAGGAAAAGGATGGAGGGAGGGGGGGGGTTAAGAAGGGAAGAAAGGGAAAGAGAAGGGGGGAGCAGCGAAAGGGTTAAAAGGAGGGGAAGGCGAAGGCGCTGCACCAGACGACAATATTTATTGGCCCACCCGTGTTATTTGCGGCGGTGACTCGGCGCGTTTCTCGCAGTGTGTGAGAATGTCTGCTTTAACGCCCCCCGCCCCCTCTCTCCCTCTCTCTTTCTCTATGATGTGTGTATGAGGGCCGTGTGTGTGTGTGTGCTCCGCACGGTCGCGGAACGGGCGGTAAAATGAATCCATGTATTATGTAAGCAAACGTCCCTCTAGTTTGATGAAGTGCCGGTGGTGCCGCGCTCGATTCCGAGCCCAACACCCCTCACCTCGCCCCGCCAAAACCCCGCCGACGCCCTGTCCCACCCCGCCACGCCCCGCCCCGCCCCGCCCCGCCCCGCCCCGTGAGTGATGGGCATACTCGCCGGGGCGGGATGAAATGATCCGTCGCTGCGTGTGCGTGAAGCGGGCATGGACAACAAGGGCCTCATAACTCCCTTTTGGCGCGCGTGTTTGACTTTGAATGTTTGCCGCTGAAAACTCCTCTCGAACGTTTTCCGAAATACAAATCCTTCGGTTCGCAACGGTGGCGGGACGTGGCGTGGCGTGGTGCAGCCAGGGCAGGCCGGGGTGGTGGCGCGCGCGCGTGCCGGCCGGGGGAGCTTTACTCGATATAAATACCGCCGGAACCTCTTTAACAGCGCCGTCTCGACGGAAACACTGACTGCCTTCATTATTTTTAGAGACGATAATGCAGTCGAGGCCCCGTCCCCCACCTCGGCCTTCTCTCTGGCGGCTGCGGCTGCTGGTGACGGAGCGCCCCGGATATCCCCTCGTCGCCGGGCAGGAGAGGAGGCGCGACCCCTGCCCCCCGGCCCGCGGCCCCGGCCCAGCGCGCCTTGCCCCCGCGCGGCCGCCTCGGCACTCCGCGCGGATCACTTTCAATCACCTTGCGACAGTTTTTCATTTGTTTTGCTCTCTCTCGCGCGCGCTGCTGCTGTAAATCATCCGGGGGAAAGGGGGCGGGTGTCTGCTGGAACACGAGCCCGCGGCCGCGCGCGCCATGTGCGCGGAGAAGAACGCATTTACCAAATGCGTGACAAAATTTTACAACTGCAGTTCGGTGGTGGGTTGCGCGCTTGTCACGTTGTCCTGATCGTGTCAGTGTCAGTCAAACTTTGCGCGCAGTGCGGGCATTCCCCCGTTGCGGATTATGATCCGCCAGCTGGGTTCTTATTTTAATTACATTTATTTTTATTTTTTTTCGGGTGAGTAAAACGACAGCGCGCGCGCAGCACAGACATTTCGCCCTGAGCGGATTTGCAACGCCCCTCGACAGGCACGTCTGCGTTTTATGGAGCCCGCGCTGCCTCCTCCGCTCCCGCTGCCGCCGCCGCCGCGGGGTCTGACGGCCGCACCGCGCAGAATTAGCATCCACGGTCACGGGACTTTCCCTGTAGTCGCGCAGAATCGCACCCCGACGGTCGGGCTGTAGGCCTAACATGACGGCGGCGGCGGCGGTGGTGGCTTTACAGCCGACGGGCGACGGGTCACATCAAACGACTTCACGCCGGCCATACCCTCCTCCCCGCGCACCTCCCGCGGCGCCCGTCAGAATGACCGCGTCCCAGCGGCCCAGTATGCGCAAAGTGCAAGCGATTTGGGGACCACAGGATGAGGGGGGCAGGTAGACTATACGGCTTGCAGCTTATTATTTATCACCCCTGTCCACGGCATCTTACGGGCCGGGCGAGTAGGCAACCCGACCGCACTCGTGCGTGCGGTACAGTCTAACTACAGAAGTGCGCGGGGTTAATCAGCCACCTGGTATGGGCGCACGCAAAAAAAATTTTGCGCACGCCCAAACAGATTTGCACACGCGCCAACATACGCTGCTGCTGCTGCTGCTGCGGCAACGCGAAACAGGACGGATGTTTTAACCGATTCAGTTGACGATTCGCGGAATACAAACGCGACAAGCGAAGAAATGATGCCAAGTGTTCGCGAGCCCGGCTCTGTGTGTGTGCGTGTGTGTTTTTGTGTGAGAGAGCACACATACATGTGGGTGTGTGGGGAACAAAAGGGGAAGAGAGGGAGGAGAGGGGGGGATTACGTCCGCGTCTCGGTCCGCCGTGCATGTGTACCAGGCTGCACTTGGCACCCGCGCGGTACCCGACGCTCCTCTTGTTCCAGTAACGCGCCGTTATATAGCTGAGTAATGTCCACTAATTTCAGAGAATTTCGACGTCCATTACAGGCTGCTGACTCACCCGAAGTTAGTGACGCCTGAGACAATGTTCGGAGATCTTCCGTCGCTGATGCCACTAAATGGGGGTTTCTGTGAAAGTCAAACTGTTCGAGACCATGAGAGCCCACAAGCGACGCGCGCTCCTGCAGACCTGCATTTTAAATTCCCTCCACTTTGGTGTAGTCCTAGCCACCTGCGACCTCCGCCGGCCCGGGCCTATTCAAGGAGAGGACACATTGACCTGGATACATGGCGCAGCACTTTCGCCGATTGCTGATCGTCCACCTGCTTATTTCCCGTCATAGAAGTTAATAGCGCTGGGTTCGACTTTGACTTTCAAAAAGTTTGATATTATTGCGTTGGCCCAGTCCCGGTCATTATAGTACCTCTCTTCGGTCACGGCCTGCGGCGAAAGCCATAAAGACGAAACAGTGCGTCTAAGATGAAGCAGCACCGTCACTGTCCGTCCGACGACCTTCGTCTCAACTTTTATTTCAATAGTCCTCTGGGTGCACAGGTTAATTTATTTTTATATTTTGGCCAATTGGTTTCCTGGAAAAAAGAAATTTCGAAAGAGGCGCGCGCGCCCGACGGCTGTTCGCTCTTGATTCAATTACGAGATAAGTTCATTATATTCCGTTGTCTCGTCAACCAGGCCGGACCGAGCTCCCACGCTCTCTATTCGCCTACGGGAAATAGGTAATGAGCCGATACACTTGGCCCCCTCACTTTTTTCCTCCCGCCATTCCCGACCCGAGTCTCTCCGTCTCTCCCTTCTTCCTCTCAGCTTCATCTCTTGTTGGCGATCAGGTGAGAATAAGGTATCAAAAAATATTTACACTGATTTCGAAGTTATTCCTGAGCTTCAACTGAAGCGAAATTTCACCTCTAAGTCACTTTAACCAAAGTTCACCAAAGTTCGACGAAGTCCATGGAAGAGTGACGCAACAGTTCCAAAATAAATTCACCGTCTCTTGTTAGTTGGAGCTTCACCTTTCCAACAGTATGTCACCTGGCGAGGACAACGTGGTTTAGTTTACGACTTATTTGGCTGAATCCTCGACATACGTGTATGAAAGAAGTGTGGCTGTTTTGCTCGTCTTCTGATGGGATGAGATCACGGCTCGCTTCGGCTGCTCAGCTCAGACGTTCTCTCGAAATAGCCCCTGCTCAAGAAGGCCCAAGCATAAAGCGGTTCGCAAATCACAATTATTGGACTAGAAAATTACCATCCTGCTAAAATTGCAGAGTTTGGTGTGGTTACATTGTAAAATTCTCATTACTGTTTTTACACAGCGTAAAGGCACTTGATGTTCTCCAAGACATGCACTTCCTTCCCCGCCCATTGTCACAGTTGTTGCTGCTTGTTTTGGTAGCGCGTTGTTGGTTCCTCGGTAGCTGCACCTGTGCGGGGAGCAGGGGAGGGGGGGGGGTGCGTACGTCCGGTGTGCCGCACCCACACACCCTCCTCCCCGTCCAGCGCCAGGATGCGCCTGCTGCTGCCCCTCCACCTCCAGCAGGTGCTTCAAGGTCACGCGACAGAGCAAAGCGGCGCGGCGGCGCGCCGCCCCCTCGCCTTCGCGCCGAAAACCTCGCTCCCTGCCCCCTCAGTTTTTCTTTAACCCACCTGTCTTCCATAATATCCAGAGTCCCGGCCGGTCGGTGTACACAGGCGCCGTCGTCATGCTACAGTGACGGCGGTGGTGGTGGCCGGCGGGAAGGGGCAGGGCATCGTCTCGACTCAGTCGCCGCCCTGCAGCATACAGTATATATATATATACATTTGCTCTTCATATCGCAGCTTTGCCCGGGATGTGGTAGGGCGTGGCGTGGCGCGGCGTGGCGCAACGAGCCGTGCAGGGAATGCCAGCAACAGGCTTGAGCGTGGCACAAAGGGCGGCGGCCACGCCATTGCCGCTGCTGCTGCTCCGCGGCGAGGCGATGCAGACCCGTGTCGTCTCGTCGCTGACCGAAAACCTTTTGTCTCTCCGCGCACGCCATAATGTCCGCGTGTCATCTTGTCGTACTCTCTCTTCCGTCCCACTGAAAAACACACGCACCTTCCTTCCGTGTGTTTAAAAATATTTATATGTAATATGCGCTGCAAATAACCACGTTATTTGTTTGCACAAGTTAAATTATGGAAGAAGAGACGGGTTTCGGCAGCAGGGTGACGCTTGGAGAAGGCAACGCCCCGGGCCCCGACCTGTTTGACCCGCGGGACGGGCACGGCCGCCGCAACACCGCCCACATGTCGTATGTGTCTGCCTGCTGCAGAGGGGGGGGGGAGCGTCCTCCTGACGCCTGGATTACCTGGCCCCATTACCGACTCCTGTAAGCCCCTCCCTCTCGTCCGTCCCCCGTCCAAAAAAGGGGGAAAACAACAGCAGTGTAACCCCCCAGCATGGCGGTTTCGCCCTGTAGTCTTTACCGAAGGGGAAGGGACCGGGGAGGAGGGGGCGTCAGAACGGCTTCCAGCGTCCAGGAGGGAAAGGGTCGACCGACCACCGCCAGCCGCATCGAGCCTTGACCAAAGGCTCGCCGAAGGAGGCGGGCATTGGAATTGCACGGGCGATTTGGTGGTCACCAGGGAGCGCCCCCCTAGTCTGGCCCGACCAGCCGGCCGATCTCTGCATGGAAAAGGAGCGGTGGCTTTATGCAATGCTCGTTTTCACTTTTGAACGCTTTGATTTTGTCCGAGGTGGGGGTCAGTGACCCGGCCCAGGACGCAGCGTTGCATGACAGAGATTTGGAAATGCACTGTGCGTCAAAGTCCCGCGCTCCGCGTGTTCAGTGTGCGCCACTCACTCGGCAACTGGGTCATCGCGCCGCCATCTCTAAACTTATTATGCCGACCTCTGTCAAAAGGTTTGAGTCAGATGCGCCGACGAGGTCAGAGGTTATGAGAGTTGTCTGCAGAATTTCTTCTGTTGGCATCTCCCGCGCTTCGCGCGCTCGCCTTGGCTTCTCCTCCCGCTCTCCCTACACTGTTAAAAATTCTTGTATGGATACGACAAACTTTCTTACAACTTGTCCGTTCTAGAACAACATTATTTGTTTTCATTAAGAACGATTAAAA
>NW_026267362.1:245925-247223 GCF_000697945.3 Frankliniella occidentalis | reverse complement strand
AATTTTGCGTTGCATTAGCGAACACTTGGATGAGACAACGAATTAGTTCGTTCTCACAACCCAACAGCGTTAGTGATTCCTATATCAACCTACGTATGAGTTGGATGAACTAATTATTTTTCTCCGTGCGGCCCCGTTGCAGCGCTGATACATCCATCGCTCAGCGGAAACGGGATATCAGTTCGGGCGGGCTTCTCCTCCCCTGCCTCCCCCGACCCGCCGTCCCGTGCCGCCCTAAACCAACAGGAACACGATGTTAGGTGGGGTCGCGGCGGGGTCGTGAGGGGCCTGTAAAGGAGATCGACTGTTGGGGTGCCAAGTCATCGTCCATCATTTAATAACTTTTATCTGGTCCATCGCGACGCCTGAGACGGGAAAATAATCTTATCTCTCTGGGCAGGCAAGGGCGCTGTGTGTTGCCCCAGTGAGAGGGGGGTGGGGGGCATTTTCTTTTTGAGAGGGAAAGGGGGGGGGGAGACTGCATGGGAGAGAGTTCGCCTGAGTAGGAGTGAGGGTAGGTAGAGAGTACTGGAACTGGAGTGAACGTGTACAGAGAGGAGGAAGATGATGGGAATCTACTCCAGTGCAGCATCCTCCTTCCCTAGCAGCAGGGGACAGCTGGCGGCCAGAGTGATCGGTTTGTGGCAGGTGCCCCGAACACCCCTTCCCTCCCCAGCGCCGCCCCGCCGCCCGACTTCCTGTAGGGTGGTAAACCCCTTCCCTCCCCCACCCTGACCCCCCTCCTTTCCCCTCCTGCCCTGCTGACACGGCGACACACAAGAGACGCGTGAGAGATTGAACTCTGGGAGAAGGAATCTGAAAGACAAACTCGAACATTCTGGTGTTTTTGCTTGCCATCCCGATTGTTTCCCAAAATAACCCTCTTCTTTGGGATGAAAGTATAATAATGATAAGAAAAGCAAGGTAAGTATACTGCTTAGCATACGACTGTGAGTGGTATGTTGTGCGCCGCCCGTTTGGCATAAGTAACTCGGCTCATCCCGTTTGCATGCGAAGGACGGGCCGGAACGCAATGTCATGGGAAACCTGCCTCGTGCGGGAGTTCCTGCACGCTCGCGAGCGCTGCTGCTGCTGCTGTTGCTGCTGCGGTGGGGCGTATCACCAGTATCAGCGGCAGCCATGGAGAGGCTTCCCTCCTGCCATGAAACAGTCGTAAATACGGCTGAAAATACTCGGGCTCGTCTCATGACCTCAGCGCCGAGCTGAAGCATCCTGCCCCGCTTCTCCTCCTCCCCTCTGCTGGCCGGAAAGGTCAGCGTATCGGGCGCGCGCGCGCG
>NW_026267362.1:240734-245875 GCF_000697945.3 Frankliniella occidentalis | reverse complement strand
CTCATGACCTCAGCGCCGAGCTGAAGCATCCTGCCCCGCTTCTCCTCCTCCCCTCTGCTGGCCGGAAAGGTCAGCGTATCGGGCGCGCGCGCGCGCGGACTCGCACGCACGTCACATGTGTGTGACCTTAATTAATTAGAGAGGACCCCCCGCCGCCGCGCAGCACATCGCTTCACCTCTCTCTGCGGAAACAGCCCCCCCGACTATGCGGTATTTGCACGGCAAAAACTACTTGAGCGCGAGGCCGGGGCGCGGGGGAGGAGAGGGGGGGAAGGGAACGGGGTCAACTGTATTGCCGCGGACGTGACAGGAGCGTCGGGCCGCGCCAATCACAGAGAGAGGGAAGTCCTGGGAGAAGATGGATCGTCCGTTGTTGTGACACTCTGCATGGTTATATATTTCAACTTCTCCAAAAACTAAACTTTGGAGCAAAAAAAATAAACACGCATGTGTACTCTTCATTTTTCATTCATTGCCAGACGGTGTGTAACCATGTAATGATCTTGCGTGCAAAATGCGGGCGTGTCCCACCACGACGGTTGCCCTCCAACATAACACCGCGAAGGGACGATAGTGGCGGGTGTTCTCCTGCCGGGCCGGACGTTTCCTTCGCGGGGCGTTCCCTCCGGAGCGCTCCCTTCGGGGCGTTCTCAGGGTGTGTGCGCAAACGAGATCGCGGACTGCACTTCGCGCGCGCTTAGAGGCCTGTGCATGCATACGCATGCACGCATCGCATCGCAGGGCAGAACAAATGTGTCAGCAGCGACGATAAGTCAGCGCACTTAACCGGAATGTATACTCACAGAGAAAGACAGATGGACGAAGGGGAGGGGAGGGGGGGGGTTAGTAATTGCGATAAGACTTGAATGGTTGCAACGAGCGACTCGGCTTGTTTCCGAGTGAATGTTTTATTTGGCAGGGAGGTCTTTGCTTGCTCTCTGGAGAAGGGAAACTGGAGGCAAGAAGGTAAAAGGAAGAAGAGAGCAGGGGTAGAGTGAGGGAGGGGGGGGGGGGGGGCTATTGCGTGGCCTGCATCATGAGAACCATCGCCTCCCCCCTCTCACTCACACACACACACACACACACACACACAGAGACACACACACACACACACACGGTCGTATCATCACGCACACGACATCCGCCGCTGGCTCCTTACTTCGCCCGGCCCTACCTGAGAAAAGCTATCGGTAATTGAGCTCTTCATTACGACACGCATGGCACACGATAAAATGTTGCTTCTTCTCCCCGACGAAATGTCCAGCTCTCACGCAAAATGTCGTATTTCGTAATGATAAAAATGAGAAGGTCTTATGATGATTCTCGGAATTGGTTTTTATTTTGTTTGCTTTGATTCGCAAGGATGCCTTTGGGGGGATATGAAAAATAAAGTATGAAGAGCGAAACCTAAAGCGCGATGCGGCCTGCGGAAACCGAACGACCTTATGACGTCACCGTCAGAACCAGAGGAGCCGTGCTATCCAGGAACATTTTGATTCCTCGTCTTTTTTCCAGAATTATTCTTTTGCCATCAGCGAGCCGCGCCACCGGCACCGGTCGGAGCGATTCATTTTTTCTCCCTTCCCCTTTTCTTTTTATTTGCTACGCGAGCTTCCCTTTCCAGGAGGCGCTAGCGCCCCGCCAACCAAGTCGTAGAGAACGCAAAGCGGGTCACTGTCGTCCAGGTGGAGACGTGACAGGCAGCAGCACCAGTAGCGGCAGCAGCAGCACCAGCAGCAGCGGCAGCAGCAGCAGCAGCAGCAGCAGCACCAGCACCAGTAGCGGCTCCACCTTCTGCAGGCCACGCGGAAGGCCGGGCCGGCTGCGGCTGCACACAACCTACACTGTTTGCCCCTCAGGCCCTCCCCCACCCCCGCCGTTTGCCCCCAAACGCGTAGTATGCTAGTATGCATCGAGCCACACCCCTGTGGCGTGGTGTAGCGTGGCGTAGCGTGGCGTGGCCTGTCGTGGCGTGGCGCCACTATGGTGTCCGAGTAGAGTGCACCGGAGGAGCCACACCCCCGCTGGACGGTAGAGGGTGAGAAAGGGGAGGGGGGGGGTCACCCTACAGGAAAAGTGGAGGGGAGGGCGCGGTTGGTGAGGAAACACACACTCCAAGTTCACACAATGCCACTATGCCCGAGTCGCACCCATGGAAAAGAAAAATCACCCAGAGCGACTGACTGTGAGACGTAGTCCGTACGTGCGTACTACTGTAGTGTGTTGTACGGGCGAGGAAAATAAAATGGAAACAATAAACTCGTAGTAGTCGCGCTACTATAGCAGTTCGGCGCGGAGGCCCTCGGTGATTGATCGATACAAGTCACAGCACCGGGTGCCACCACCGGCACCGCCGCCCGCCCCCTTGCACCCCGCGCGACACCCCCGGCCATACGTACGGCGTCGCCCTTTTGTAAACACACTGGGAGGCAGCCCGGCCGGCCCCCGCGCGGCCCTGGCGCGGCCCACGCCACCCCCGGCAAATACAAACAACACACACGGCGAGGGATGGCGACGCGCGCGCCTATCTGCCGCACCCCAGAGAGACCCCCACCGAGGAGTCCGTACAAACAGGGCTAGGGCGTCGTCGTCGTCGTTCTTCCGCAGGTTCTATGGGCGTGGAAGGCACGGCGGTGGTCGGCCCCCGTCCCGTCCCGTCCCATCCCCTGCGGGACCCTACTGCAGCGAGTGTCCATTTTAGAGCTGCAGCGCCTCGGGCGCCTCCCGCACGACGGCCAAGGATGTTGTAGGGGGCAGCCCAGCATGACGGCGGCCGTGGGAGTCGGCTCCTGCAGACAGAGATGCTCGACACGTAGAGGGTGCACTCTCCCGCCCCCCCGGCCCCTCCCGGCCCCGCCCCTCTCTCCACGGTGTCTGCACATCAACAGAGTCATTCCCCTCGCGCCCTGCAGTAAATTTCCAATTACTCTTTCATGCGCGTAGCGCAGTAGAAACTGTGTTTCGAGTCTGCGATAGGGATCGTACACAAACCACGTGACTTTTGGGGGGAGGGGGGGTGTGTATCCAACCACATACTAAGGGTTCCAAAAGGTTCTGGATGCGGTCATCATTGAAGTCCGTGACATTTGTACCCCGAGGTAAAATTATTATGGGGTCACTCGGGTCTCTATGGACTCCAATGACCGTCCTGACCCTTTTGTGACCCCGTAACATTTGGACCGTTCCTGAAACCACGTGGTTCGGGCACGATCCAAAAACGACGTAGAACTTAGAGCGACTTGGAGTATACGAGGCAAGACAACGCTGGCGTCTGCGATCGAGGTTTGGGATATGTGAGTTAGAATTTCTCATAGTTTGTCTCGCATTGTGAGGAAGTGATTGTCGACGCCTCTCTCGCGTCTCCTCGCATTTTTTTCCCACACAGAAATAGAGTCAAGGCCAGCGCTGTTGACACCATTCTCCCTGCGGACGTCGCACTTCACTCTCTGGAGCACGCTGGACGAGGCTGGAGCACCTAGACCTGGATATGGAAAATATTTGGCTTGCTCCAGCTGACAGTAGTCACACTTATAAACAGTTCGGACTTCCGGGGCAATAACTGAAACAGTGTAAGAAGCGCACCCCAGACCAGACGGTGGTGGTGGGCCGCCGCCGTGGAGTAAAAGCCATACGGCCGCGACGGAAACTCGTTACACTGAAGGGGTTCCTTTTTAGTGGAAACGGCGCGCAAGGCGCAAGGCGCAAGGCCTTACACTTCAGACCTCCCCATCGCATCGCATCGCCCCCTCCCGCCCCGCCTGGGAGTCTCGAGCCATGAACAACATCTGCACCGCGCCACCCTCAGAATTAACTTTTCCACGACCCCCTCTGCTGCCTCTCTCGCACTTTCAAAAACTTCGTGGTGGTCTCTCCCCCTCCTTCTCTCTCTCACTCACTCCCCGCGGACCACCGCCGCCGTCGCCCCCGCTGCGTAGCCGCCCGCTTTGGCCGCTCCCCACGCGAGGGTGGTTCAGTTAGCCGGGCCCCGGGGCAACGGCCGCCGCCTGGTTAGATGACGCGACACGCCCGGGGCCCGGCGGGGGTGCCACCCAATCCAACCTAGAGAGCCCTATAGTCCCCCTAGAACTCTAATCCAACCCTATCCGCGGCGACGTGGTTTCCGTAAGGAGATGTAGCACCGTTTTCCCTTTAACCACGACCGGATCGAGGACCGGATTGTCCGGTCACCACCACAAGACACAACGCCCCCGTTGTCTCTTCACGCTGCCTCGCTCATCGGCAGGGCAGGGCAGGGCAGTTCGCACCTCCTCGCGCGATGCACCACGCAGCTGCTCGTCCCCGCCCAGCGCAGTTGTCATGCAAGCTAAGCTCCTGGCTGGTGCTGGTAGCGACTAGAAAAGAAAGCTGGTGCTGCGCGGTGTCTGTCACACCGCAGCAGTGTCGCCGGCTAGCTCCTGCTGCTGCTGCTGCCGCAAACTCTTCTGGTTCGGAAGCCTTTCGCCGTGCGTTGCGCGCGTTGCTGTGGTGACCCCCCCCCCTCCCCCTCTCTAGCGGTGGCAGAGTGCGGAGAGCGTGGAGAGGACCGTTTGGTTTCCGCGCGCGCGGGATGCTGTTGGGCCCGGACCACCCGGGGCGGAGCGGCCAGCGCGCGGCCAGTGCCACCAGCCCGTCATTTCCTGCTTCGGCGCTGAAAGGGGTAGGCGCGGAGTGAGGAGGAGGAGGAAGGGGAGGGGGATCCCCTGCTAATCGCTTTGCAGAGGATGAGTCGCTGCAGGGCCCAGGCTGACCACTCGCCACACACCTTTCTCTGAAAGCGCCGCGCGGCGACCGGACGGGGACGGACGGCAACTCTGCTGTACTGGTGTGGGGGGTACAAAAAAAAAACAACATAAAAACCTGTCCGCTGTTTGAGGGGGAAGTGGCCCTTCCCATGTTGAAGTTGAAGTTCACGAATGAGGAAGGGGTGAGGGGGTATAAAAGTGCGTGTTGGTACCCCAGTAGAATATAATATCCGCCGCGGACTCGCCAGGACTCCGCCGGCGGACACCGGAATCCGCCGGCGGAGTCTGCACACAGTAGGTCATGTCCACCGATGCAGCCCCCGCCCAGCACCCGCGATGCCAGGTATGAGCCAAGCGCGCTGAATGTCTCCGCGCACACTCTGCCGCGCGGAGTGTGCC
>NW_026267362.1:239768-240334 GCF_000697945.3 Frankliniella occidentalis | reverse complement strand
CGCAGCAGGCCTCCAGGACAGTTTACTGTACACACTACACGGCCCTTTTCTGGTCATACTCGTTAAAGTAATACTGTACCGGATTCAGGCGTGCGAGCGGGCTGCATACTCGCACGGGGCCATAAGGTGCCATGGCGGGCGACGGTGGGCAGGCTTGGATCCAGTAGTGATGGCCCCCCTTTCGAATAGGCAACCCGCCCGCACCCGTGCATGCGGGCTTATACACGCGTTTGCTGGGACGGGGCACAGCGACGACCAGCCTGTATGAATAGGCCAGCCAGTGTCCAGGGAATGCCAGTAGTAGGTACGTTCGTTGGAACTCAAACAGACTAACAGACTGTCAGCCGCACCAGTTTCGAGATTTCCAGCAGTCGGTCATCGTGGTCACGGCTGTGGTGTTGGTGGCCGGACCGGTGGTGGTTTGTGGGCGCGTTGTGGAATTTGCAGCGCAGCTCGCAGTCTCGAGGCCCGGGCCCGGGGCCGGGTGGGCATGTCGCATCGCGTGCTCTGGCGCGCCACGCCACGTGTGCGTGCCACGTGTACGTGCAGCCGCCCTGCGCCACGCC
>NW_026267362.1:232595-235163 GCF_000697945.3 Frankliniella occidentalis | reverse complement strand
GGCGAGCGGGTCGAGCCGGGTGCGACTCTATCAGCCAGGCGCGCGCGGTTCAAACTGGCTGCCGAACGGTTAAACAGAATCGTTAATTTTCTACGTGTTCCCATCGCGATCCCATGCATTTTTATTTCCGGCCAGATCTTTGGTGCTGGAATACGTCACCAACGGGGATTGAGTGACAGGCGTTAGCGTCCGGTGAAAATAAAGATCCATTTTGCGGAAGTTGGCCGTATCTTCATTTCGTCATATCTCCTGAACTATTCAATCTATTTAAAATCGGTGAAGAGCGACGGAAAGCTCCTGGCGTGTACTATCACGCTGCACACCTCCGCGCCGAGGCGCACGGCAGCGCGCGGCGCGCGAAATAGCGTCGCGAGGTCGGTGGGACAGGGAGTGGGGCGGCCGACTTAGCTCGCTCTGTACGCTTAACCCTTACAGATATCGCAAAACTGCATATTGGTGCATACTCAGCATTCAAAGTGCTATTGATTCAACCAATCAAATCGAAGATCCCAGGTGGACGATTTTATACGTCGATTTGACGCGAACAGCGCCACGGGCTGGGAGGCGAGACAAATCCAGCTGTGCCTTGGCCTCTCCGGCGAACAAGTCCCTAAAAGTACTACACTTTAAAATCCGAGCGAGCACACTCTGTCCGGGAACCATCACTCGTGTCTGCCACAGTTGACCGAAAGTAAGGCAGCCCGCAGCACGCACTGCAAATTTGCCGCGAGTTATGGTACCGCTTTACGGCGCGGAACCCGCCGGCAGGGAGAGGGCGGAATGAGTCAGAAAAGAGTCCGCTAGGACTCCGCGCGGCGGACAACGCGCGTAGGGCGGGGGCGGGGGTCGCCCATAACACGAGCAGCAGAGGTGCGCCAGGGCCACCCCACGCACGGCCCGCACGGGGCGCGCTCACAGAGCTCGCCGTTGTTCTGCGCGGCGGAACCGTAGCGGACTACGCCGGCTGGGCCGTCCTCAGCGCGGAGTACAGGCGGGGTGCGCCTTAATGGCCCGCTACCACTCCACTTTACCGCATCGCGGGCAGAGACCGCTCGGCGTATGTGTCAACCGCGTGGTGCATGCGAGCCCCGCGACACTGATTCGTGCCGCGCGCAGTCTGGGCGGATTGCCGATTGCCGGGGGTGTCCGCCGTGGACTGAAATATTCTACTAGGGTAGTTTTTGTGGAAGTTGTAAACACGGCATTTTATTTTTATTACCAAGAACCCCGCCGTCTGACGACTTACCGGACGCCTTTGTTCTTATCTGTACTGTAGACAAATTGGATTCTCGACTCCCTCTTCCCTATCCCCCCGCGCCGTGCGATTTTCCAGGATATTCGCAGAGCCGTTTCATTAGGCGCGGAGCTCTCACACTACACGCTCTGCAATGCAACACACTCAAATGTGAGAAACTAAAACACTCACAAACACAAACACTCACACGCACGCACACACACACGCACACACACACATCTACTCGGACTTGGCCGATTACGACCATGTGCAGCGCGTTGCATCGCATTGCCGTGGGAGCACACACGGTCATGGTGGTGCCGGGTGCCGCGGCGGGCTATTCAAATTATTGCGCTGCAGCAGATCCGAAAGAGTGCGGCGGGCAAACGGAGGCACATTACTCAAGCCCATAAGCACACACGTGTGAGAGTGTGTTAGAGTATGAGAGAGAGACAGAGAGAGACAGAGAAGAGAGAAAGGGAGAGACAGAGAAGAGAGAAAGAGAGAGACAGAGAGAGACAGACAGAGACAGACAGAGAGAGACAGAGACAGAGCAGTGCGCTCAAGCCGGCTCAAGCCTGATGGGCGCAGCAGGCCTCCAGGACAGTTTACTGTACACACTACACGGCCCTTTTCTGGTCATACTCGTAATAGTAATACTGTACCGGATTCAGGCGTGCGGATGGGTTGCATACTCGCACGGGGCCATAAGGTGCCATGGCGAGCGAAGGTGGGCACGCTTGGATCCAGTAGCACTGGGCCCCCGTTCGAATAGGCAACCCGCCCGCACCCGTGCATGCGGGCCAATACACGCGTTTGCTGGGACGGGGCACGGCGACGACAACCCTGTATGAATAGTGCATGGCCAGCCAGTGTCCAGGGAATGTCAGTAGTGAGGTACGTTCGTTGGAACTCAAACAGACTGTCAGCCGCACCAGTTTCGAGATTTCCAGCTGCTAGTCATCGTGGTCACGGCTGTGGTGTTGGTGGCCGGACCGGTGGTGGTTTTGGTTTGTGGACGCGTTGTGGAATTTGCAGCGCAGAGCTCGCAGTCTCGAGCCCCGGGCCCGGGGCCGGGTGGGCATGTCGCATCGCGTGCTCCGGCGCGCCACGTGTGCGTGCCACGTGTACGTGCAGCCGCCCTGCGCCACGCCCAGTCTCGTTCAGACACAATCCTTGTCCAGACAGTCTCATCACGCGACGCTGTTCGGCACGGCGGCGTGGCGGGTCGTGGCGGGGCCCGGCTGGGCGGCCGGTGTAGGGGCGCGGCAGACGGCGTGACGTAGGGGAGCGGCCGTCACGCGGAGGGTGGCGGCGGCGGCGGCGGTGCGGGT
>NW_026267362.1:230495-231601 GCF_000697945.3 Frankliniella occidentalis | reverse complement strand
TTATATCTTATCTGGATATCCATTCATCCGGCCGCACTCGACGCTGTTGTTTGGCCCCGGCCGGGCCTACGCGCGCGGACCTTTAGCCCTCATTATGCCTCCTCCCTCTCCCTCTCTTTCCTCCCATGTCAGCTGCCGCTTTCGTATAATTAACGCCGAGTTCAAATTACTTTTCTCTATGATCGACTCTACTGCATTAAGCAAGTCGCGGCCCCCCGGGCAGGCGGCGCAGCGCCTCGACCCAACTTCGCTTCGGACTTTTGTTGCTGCGACAGAGTGTGTTGGACGGAGGCCTTCGGCCTATTGATTTGGCTGCGCTAAAGAGTCATGCCGTTCGTTGCCCGAGGTCTGCCTGAGGCGACCGCAGCCACAGCAGGTGTCGTGCGGGCCGTGCCAGCGCCGGCCCAGCCCTGCGGAGGGAGGAGGGCGCCGGGGCTGCTGCGGACACTGACCTCGGCCCGAGCAGCCTCGGCCCACTATGACTTAAGCCCCCCCGGCCTCGGCCCCTTGTTCGGCCCCGCGTACGGTCCCTCTCCCCCGGCCCCTCTCTCTCTCTCACTCTCCATTCCTCCCCCATACACCCGACTCTCTCTCTCCTTCTCTTTCTCTCTGATTGCACGGGGGTGAGTGCAGTGCAGTAGTGAAAAGGTAATGCAACGGTACTTTGCACGGGAGGCCAAAGGGGGGAGGAGAGGGGGAGTAGAAAGTGGAGAGGAGCAGCGGAGCGTTCCAGTACGTGAAAGGGGTTGAAGTGATAGGGGGGAGGGTGCAAGGGAGGGCGGTTACGGCCAGGCGAGGGCCGTTGGAAGAGCTGTGCTGGGCGTGGCCTGCTGACCTGGTCACACACACACACACACACACACACACACACATACTGACTGACACCGGGCTGAGCTGGGCGGGTTATGACCCGGACGGGTGGCAGCGAGAGGCTTAGGAGGGGTTGTTGTGGGTCATCCGCCCGACCAGCCAGACGGGCGCCCGAAACCACGAGAAACTCGCGCTGTGTGTCACCCTCCCCTCCTCTCGAGGGTGAGCGAACAGTGTGTCGCAGCGTTGCAGCACGCGGGGGCGCCATATCCCCCCCCCACTTACCCCGTCCATTA
>NW_026267362.1:225893-230017 GCF_000697945.3 Frankliniella occidentalis | reverse complement strand
CAAGCTCGGCCGCGCTATCAGCTGCTCGCCGCTCGTACTGCAAGCTCGCGCGCTATCAGTATCTCGTCATGCAAAACGCCGCGGTGTTCACTGACCGCGTGATTGTCTTGCACCCCGCCGCCTCGTGCAGCTCCTCCGTCCCCCTCCCCCCTCTTCCCCACGTCGAACTGTTCACAAACAATTACAATAAAGCAGTATCGTCATTGTGCGCCATCCTTCCTTTCATTTCCACATAAGGCGCGCGTTTGATCTCCCCCGCGCCTTTCTCATACTCCGCGCCGCGGCTCGGCTCGGCTCCCCCAGCGCCCTCCCCGTGAGGTCACGTGTCCAGCAGAGGAGTCCCATCTCTATCTTCATCAGTGGAAGTGCCGCCCAAGCTCGCGCCCCTGGCGGCGACACAGCGGCCCGCGCTGCTGGACAGGACGGACAGCCTGGGCCTGGGTGTGGCGCGGCGGCGTTGTCGTCGTCGGTGAGGCTATACGGTGGGACGCGACATACCACCGATTCCATCATCAGCTCGGTCTTCTTGGTAGGGGGAACGACGTGACTCTGTGTGCTGCGGGTCCTGCGAGAAAGTGAAAAGCAGCTGGCCAAAGGAGGGGGCTGCCGCCGCAGGGCTCGACCTGCAGGGCGGAGGGTCTGCTGCGGCCTGCGGGCGACACGGTGACCTCTCCTCCTCCGGGGAGGCCGCCGACGACGCCGACGACCCTAGAGGGGTCGACAGGACGCGACCGCGTCTTCGACCGCGGACAGGAGGCTGCAAGTGCGCCGCAGTAACCTCGCCGGACCCAACTACATCTGCTTCAAGAAGCATTCCGGGTGCGAAGAAGCTGCAGTGCGCGCGCTTCAATTCAATGTTTTGTCAAAACCTTCCCCCGCCGTCTTTGTCCTTGCACCGACACACACTGCAGAGGACATGTTTCTTGTTCGAGTTCATCTCGGAATGTTAGGATTATACGGACGAACATAGGAGTACCAGGTGGTTGCTAACCCCGCTCAACATTCTTAATTTCAACTCTAACGCATGCATGCGTGCGGGCGTGCGGGCCGGCTTGTCCATCGTGGACCTCACAGCGCCTTCGCTCCAGAGAGGGTAGGCAACCCTCCCGCACGCGTGCGGTGCGGTACAGCATACGGTCGGCTCGTCAGGCAACTCAGGCACCTCCGCTACGTGGAAACGCATTTCTGCACGACGCGTGCGCGCGCACACTCGCGACTATTGCATAGTCGGACACATCAGCTGGTCGAAACAGCAGCTCCAACCAACCCAACTATACCAACTCCCGCCGGACCGTCGTCGTGGGGCTCGGAGCAGCCGCGTGCGTCACGCGGGCGCTTCTTGTATACCGGCGCGTGGGCTCTCCCGTGGGAACCGACCGGCGCGGCGGTGCAGCCCGGCCCGGGCCCCCTGCTATGGGAGTTTGCTGCCGCTGCTGCTGCTGCTGCTTTTTGGGTGTGTCCGTCTGGGAGTCCAGGAGCGCGGCGCACGGCGCGCACGGCCGCAGCAGTAGGCGCTAATGTGTGCGGTATGCCCCGGGTGGAGATGGAAGTGGGGGGAGGAGGGGGCATGACGTGGAGGAAAAGGAGTAGAGCTCGCTTCAACAAAAATAGAAAGTGGTAAGGCAGTCCGGGGGTGGTGGTGGAGGAGGAGGAGTAGTAGTAGGAGGAGAGCACACACACACACACACACTCGGCGTAGGGCTGCTGCTGTAGACGTGCCAATGTATTCACCATTAAAACACAAAAAGCCCCGATTCTTTGCCAAAAAATTTGAATTGGCTTTGGGGCGAGTCGTTTTAACGAGTGGTCGCTTGCGTTTGCGGCGCCGGGCCGGCCTGGGTGCGTCTGCCAGAGCCCCCTCGGCGGCGGCGGTTGGTGCGCCCCTCCGCGACTGCCAGCAGGGTCTGCACGGCAACCACGACGCTCCGCCCCGCGACCGCCGCCCCGCAACAACCCACAACCGCGCAGCGCCACGCCACAGCCCAGTTGTCGTCCTCCCTGCTCCGCTTTTTATTCCGTCGGTATACGAGATTGCGAACAAGAGTGTCGCACAACTAAGCAGCGACTCGCGGGGTCGGGAGCAAGGGTGTGTTGTGTGTGTTCACAGCGCGGACGGTTACGACGGCGCTAGATGGTAGCGCTGATGGTTTCCACCACACACCGTTTATGGTTAGCACACAACACTCTTACAGTTGCGCCCCACTTTGAAACCAAAATGCACCGGATTGTTCAGGATCATATGTGGGCCTTTGGTGGTGGGTCTTCCACGGTGGTGATGAGGCGATCTCTTCACGCGTCTCCGACAATAAGAAAAGAGTATAGGAAACCTGTTTTGAAAAATAAACAAACGAAGCCTTGTAGTCTGCTGGCATATATGCCGCCGGGTTCCGTCTCCGCCCGGACGTTTTCTTTTCGTGTCGTGCGATCCAGTAGTAATTATGGACCGTCGTGCTCTGCTGCGGCGGTGCCGCCGCCGCCGCTGCTGAACTTTGCGAATGAGTGGTTCGGTTCGTTTCCGAGAGGGATTCCACGGCTGCAACCAGGAACTCCCTCTTTAGCGGCAATTAATGACGCCGGCTGCGAGTGAAAACGACGAAAACAACATCAACAATAATAATATTCAGTCGTGAGCGGCGCTCCTACTATTTTATGTACTGCAATGATGAAAAGGTAACAAAAATATAATAACACCACAATAACTGAATTGTTGCGTGCAGCAACAGTAGCAAGAAGCGGGGATGCACCTCGCGAGCCCACGGTTGCAGACAGCCTGTGAAATGCTGCAGCACGACACTTGTAGAGGGGCTCTTTTGTTTCGCAGGGCGAAATAAAGGTGTCGATTCAATGAATGAACGAGCAGATTGAATGAACGGGGAATTGAATGATGGATGGATGACTTTATGGTGGATTAAAATAGCTTAGAGGCGGTGGTTGTTGGCGGCGGTGTGTTCGACGAGAGCTTAGTGAGTGGCGGTGAGTGGCGTGGCGGCGGCGCCCCGGCCGCGGAGGGATCTTTCGCGGGCCGGGGCTAAAGCAACAGGCTGGCGGGGAGAGGAGGGGGAGAGGGGCAGCGGGGCCGGGGCCGCCACATAGGCCCCTGTGTGCCGTCACGTCCCGCACGGCCCCTATCGTACAGTACACTGCATATGTCGCGCCGAAGCAGAGAGACGACAACACGACGACGGCTTAACTAATATGATCGGCAGAGAAGATGATTTCCATCCCGTATGATGTGGCTGATATCGATGCCGATGAAGAGGGCGACGAGGACCGTGAGGATGGTGGTGGTGGTGGTGGCGGCGGCGGCCCCCTTCGTTTCGTCCCATCGATGTGCGACGCTGATTGGAGCAGCGAGGGTAAATATAACGCTGCGAGAATCGCGCTGTGCGTCAGCGGCGTCGGCACAATCAGAATGTAAAGTGCTCGATTATATGTGGGGCCTTGTCTGCCGTGGCGCATGTAATTTTCCTCCAACAAGTCGCGCTCGTTTGCTGAAAAAAGAAGAAGGGTATGCGATACGGTGCTGCTCTAAATCCCCCGCGGCCTAGCCCAACACACGCGTGCGCGCGTCTCACGTGGAGGATGACTCCCGCACGAGAGAACGAACTGGGGCAGAGCAGGCTCAACCTCTTTACAGAAAGCAGAGAAAAAGTGTATACCACGCACTCCTCGTTGGAGGTATTCCGCGTGTATTTTTTTACGGTATTGGGCCGGCTTGGCACCTCCGCGACCCTAAATACTCATCCCACTCTTTTTCTCTTCCTCGCCCCGCCCCTTCTCTTTATCCCTTCTGCCTGCTCCGCATGAAGTAATGATGGCAATTTTTTACACTTGATGGGTAATTTTCGTTAGCGCTCGACAAGGACTCTCTCGCCGGGGCGCGAGGCTAGGCAAGCAGCGGGAGAGAGAGAGAGGGAGGGGGGGGGGACAGAGTGAGAGCAAGAGAGAGAGAGAAGGAGAGAGAGAGAGATGAGGGGGATTTGGGGGCTAGAAGGGGCGGAGAAGGGTCAGCCTTTAGGGAAAGGCCCGGACAAATTACGGGCAAACGGCACGCGAAACGCAGGGCGCTAGGGCAGAGAGGGCGCGCGCTACACTATGGTTAATTAGGCGCTGCTGCTGCTCGT
>NW_026267362.1:216416-217313 GCF_000697945.3 Frankliniella occidentalis | reverse complement strand
CGGCGGCTGCACCCGCCCATCCCAGAGCCTATCCCGTCTGTAATGCCCCGAAATAGACTGCAAACTGCGGCGGTGCAGCTCGCCCCCTCCTCATCCTGGTAATGGCGTGCATAGGGGGAGGCGAGGAGCCGGCGGGGAGGGGCGGGGAAGACGGAGGGGACCCCCTACGAACGCAACGGGCTCCGCGGCGGCGGCGCGCGGTTCGGATGCTGTCGGCTGTCGATCTCGCCGTCGTCGGCCACGCGCCGACGCCGAGCCAGCAGCAGCAGCAGCAGCAGCAGCTGCTGGGGCATACGTGCAACGCGCACACTGCGGGCGCCAAGTGAGTGCGGGCGCCTCCGGCCACGCCTCCGGGCACCAAGGTCCAACGAAGTGGTGGTACTCCTCTCGGGAACAAAATGCCCAACCCTTCCCTTGACACGGAGCCCGCGCGAGCCGGGTGCCTTGTTCGACAGCTGAGCACGACTTTTATTGTGTGTCCCGCTCCTCCCCCCTTCCTCCAACCCCCCGGGGGGGATCTCCCCCTCCCAACCGATAGGCACCCTCCTGATGTGCCCCGCGGCGAGAGAGCAGGAGCAGGGAGGAGTGGGGGCAACGGAACAAGCGGGCGATCGCCCAGGATGCACACACGACTCGTGTTCTCCGACGAGCATCGCGTATGTGTTTCTTGACGCCGCCCCGTCGCGCCAGGCCAGGAGAGGCGTTCGGGACCAGGCAGTCGAAGCACCAAAGATCTTGGGTGCTCGAGCACCCGGTCTCCCCCCGCCGCCCCGCGCCCCCGCCGCGCCACGCCCAGCTCTTACATGTATTTCGAGGGTCGGAAGGAAGCCGCCGCCGCCGAACTATAACGAGCTTGTCTGGAACCGGTTTAGGCCCCGTCAAGGGTCGGCGGCGGCG
>NW_026267362.1:213369-214526 GCF_000697945.3 Frankliniella occidentalis | reverse complement strand
CTCCATTCCCGGGCCAGGTCATAAAACTTGCCGTGAAAGGGTGAGAATAATAATATTACGACCCAGCAGTCATATCTTTTAACCCCGGCGCTCTCGTGCTCATAAAAACGCACTCCTGTTGTTGGTGCTGCTGCTGCTGCTGCTGTGGCTGCCGTGACGTGGTCTGCGTACCGTTGCGTGAGGAGAGCGCGAGGGACTCTCCCTGTGGCTCTCTGTACGCACGACCCTATACGTACGGCTTCGACTCACGGGGCCCGACCCGCACTGATGTGGCGCCGTACAGGCCGTACATCATCGTCATGTTTGGCCGCCATGCCCTGCCAGGCCAGGCCCCCGGCCCGCCGCGCCGCGAGCCACCCCGCAAGCGCCCCAAAGAGAAAGGACCGTAAACGGCGCCGGCGAGTCCTTGGGCCGGGCGACGCGTCGCGACGCTATACACGCGACGGCACCCGCCCTTCACACATGTACACTCACTCTCACTCACACACACACATCGCGCTATGCCCCTCACCCCTCCCCCCTCCCTCTGGCGTCAAACTGATTTTTAGGGGAGGCTCGAGGTTGCCGCTCAGCTCTATGAGGCGCCTCTGCTCCTGCTCTGTTTGCTGGCGCGCGCGCGTGTGTGTGGTTTCTCGCTGTGAGCGAGTGGACTCGGAAAGAAGAATACGCGACGTGGCCGGGCCTGAGCTAGGGGGAGTTTGGTTAACTATTCCCCTTGACATGGTTTCGGCAGGCCGCCACGCCGGGACATGCCAGTCCTCCCCCACGATGGTGCCGGCCAGGGCGAGGGTGACTCCCTCCTTGACCCCTCGGGCGGCCCGGTCCCGGCCACCCCCGAGTCCTTGTGACGGGTCCTTGGGAGGGCGGCCATGGGGAGGCCCTAGAGGAAGTCCTGGGTGTGAGAGTGCGGCCGCACAGAGGCGGGCCAGCCCTCCTCCCAAGCGAGAGATGCCTTTTGCGCGCCCCGGAAAAGTTTCAGAGGCGGCGGGCGGCGCTCCCGAAAAATAACGAGCGTACATTGAGCCGCTCGCTCGCTCGGGCTCGGACGCTATTCAAATTGGAAATATGCCGTCCGTGGCGCGATAAGCCGGCGAGCGCAAGGCGGCGGGTGATGCACGGCGGTACAGCGGCGGGGGGCGCGGCGGGGCGCGGCGGGG
>NW_026267362.1:208620-213319 GCF_000697945.3 Frankliniella occidentalis | reverse complement strand
CGCCGCCGCCGCTGCTGAACTTTGCGAATGAGTGGTTCGGTTCGTTTCCGAGAGGGATTCCACGGCTGCAACCAGGAACTCCCTCTTTAGCGGCAATTAATGACGCCGTCTGCGAGGGAAAACGACGAAAACAACATCAACAATAATAATATTCAGTCGTGAGCGGCGCTCCTACTATTTTATGTACTGCAATGATGAAAAGGTAACAAAAATATAATAACACCACAATAACTGCATTGTTGCGTGCAGCAACAGTAGCAAGAAGCGGGGATGCACCTCGCGAGCCCACGGTTGCAGACAGCCTGTGAAATGCTGCAGCACGACACTTGTAGAGGGGCTCTTTTGTTTCGCAGGGCGAAATAAAGGTGTCGATTCAATGAATGAACGAGCAGATTGAATGAACGGGGAATTGAATGATGGATGGATGACTTTATGGTGGATTAAAATAGCTTAGAGGCGGTGGTTGTTGGCGGCGGTGTGTTCGACGAGAGCTTAGTGAGTGGCGGCGAGTGGCGTGGCAGCGGCGCCCCGGCCGCGGAGGGATCTTTCGCGGGCCGGGGCTAAAGCAACAGGCTGGCGGGGAGAGGAGGGGGAGAGGGGCAGCGGGGCCGGGGCCGCCACATAGGCCCCTGTGTGCCGTCACGTCCCGCACGGCCCCTATCGTACAGTACACTGCATATGTCGCGCCGAAGCAGAGAGACGACAACACGTCGACGGCTTAACTAATATGATCGGCAGAGAAGATGATTTCCATCCCGTATGATGTGGCTGATATCGATGCCGATGAAGAGGGCGACGAGGACCGTGAGGATGGTGGTGGTGGTGGTGGCGGCGGCGGCCCCCTTCGTTTCGTCCCATCGATGTGCGACGCTGATTGGAGCAGCGAGGGTAAATATAACGCTGCGAGAATCGCGCTGTGCGTCAGCGGCGTCGGCACAATCAGAATGTAAAGTGCTCGATTATATGTGGGGCCTTGTCTGCCGTGGCGCATGTAATTTTCCTCCAACAAGTCGCGCTCGTTTGCTGAAAAAAGAAGAAGGGTATGCGATACGGTGCTGCTCTAAATCCCCCGCGGCCTAGCCCAACACACACGCGTGCGCGCGTCTCACGTGGAGGATGACTCCCGCACGAGAGAACGAACTGGGGCAGAGCAGGCTCAACCTCTTTACAGAAAGCAGAGGAAAAGTGTATACCACGCACTCCTCGTTGGAGGTATTCCGCGTGTATTTTTTTACGGTATTGGGCCGGCTTGGCACCTCCGCGACCCTAAATACTCATCCCACTCTTTTTCTCTTCCTCGCCCCGCCCCTTCTCTTTATCCCTTCTGCCTGCTCCGCATGAAGTAATGATGGCAATTTTTTACACTTGATGGGTAATTTTCGTTAGCGCTCGACAAGGACTCTCTCGCCGGGGCGCGAGGCTAGGCAAGCAGCGGGAGAGAGAGAGAGGGAGGGGGGGGGGACAGAGTGAGAGCAAGAGAGAGAGAGAAGGAGAGAGAGAGAGATGAGGGGGATTTGGGGGCTAGAAGGGGCGGAGAAGGGTCAGCCTTTAGGGAAAGGCCCGGACAAATTACGGGCAAACGGCACGCGAAACGCAGGGCGCTAGGGCAGAGAGGGCGCGCGCTACACTATGGTTAATTAGGCGCTCGCTGCTCGTGAGGTGCGAAAATCCTTCACTTGACCGCGGTTACCTCCCACCCCACCACCACCACCACCTGCCCGCCTGCCTGCTTGTTGTTGGGGGAAAGAAGGGGGAAAAGTAAGTGAGTGGGCGTGGGCGAGGCCACACAAAGCGTTGCCGCGGCGATAGACAAAACGAACCTGTGGTGGATTTACAAAGGAAATGTACTGCACTGTTATAAGCTTACAGTGATTTTCACCATAAGCTACAGTAAAAGCCTGCAGCACTTTGTAGCTTCCGGTGAGATTCACCGTAACTTACGGTGAGATCGCCTGTAGCTTACACTGAAAATCACTGCAAGCTTTTAACAGTGTGGTCAAAATTTTGAAATCTTTTCGTTTTTCCCGCCGAGAGCAGAGTAGGAATGTGACTTTGCAGCGCCAAACGTCGAGACTGTATATATAAAAGACGTCAGCGCACACTCGACACGAGTTTAACGTGTCGAACGGACTATTTACGATGAATAACGCCGCCGCCGCCCGCATCCCGATACAAAGCGGGGAGGCTACTTACTCAATTACGGGCGCTGGACGCTTCGCTCGGGGAGAGAGAGAGAGACGCGCCTCCTCGCCTCGCCACGGCGGCAGCGGCGGCGGAGCAGGGACGGACGGACGCGAACGGAACGGCGTGTAATTCAATTGGCCGCTGAACGGCTGCGGCGGCGGCTGCGGCTGTGACGGCGGCCGAGTGATACTTTTCGCGCGTTGTGTGTATTTTACTTGTCGCGGGTTAGATTAAGGTCCCCAGCCAATAATCAGCTGGGCTTCCCCTCTTCGTCACACCACAAACTCACCGCCGCACGGCGCGGGGCCGCGCGGTGACGGTGCGGCCCCGAGTTAAGTCATGTAGTATAGTGGTGTGACTAGCGAGTAGTAGTGTCCCGACCCCTCGGCGGGATGCGGGTGCAAAGCGTTTCGCCGCCGCGTTGGTCCAGTAGTAGTTGTCGCGGCGTCCCACGCGCGCTTGTACTTATACGACGCACGTGACGCACGGGGGGACACAGATGCGGGCGGCGCGGGGAAGGACCTGCTCAGCTGTCCTGGCGAGACGAGAGAGAGAGAGAGAAGCACACAAGTCGCACGAAATCTCCATAGCCGCCCGTAAAGGGAGAAAAAATTGTAAGCTGCACTCATCACCAGGTGTAAGAGAAAGAAAAAGAAAAGAGAGAAACATCCAGTGTTGTCTGTTTCCATCGGACCGAGCGCGAGAGAGGAACATTCCAGGTGCCGCGGGGGCCGTGCCTTTGGGCTGGAGAGGAAGAGAGATGGAGAGAGAGATGTGCAGCTATGGATGGCGCACCTCGGCGAGCTTGCAGCCAAGCCAAGCAGCAGAGGCAGGCGACCGCAGCGAAAGTCTTGTCCATTCAGTCGTCGCCTTGGCGGTGATCACCGCACGGAGATTGCCGCTGCTGGGGGATGCGGTCCTGGCGGCCTGGCATGCTGGATGAGACGGCGATGTGACACGTGTAGTCATATCCACAAACACAATGCATCGTATTGGTAATAAGGCGACTTGCGCAACGGCGATGATGTTATTATACAGGTAAACCACTCTATCCAGGAGGATCGGATGAAGGATAGTCCACACAGCGTCACATCGCATAAGCGATAGGCGCGTTCGGCTGGCCGGCCCTCAGCCGCGCAGAGCTCCAGGACGCGCGGACGCGGCCGAGGGCCACCGGCGGCGCAGGGCGTTGCTCTGACGGTCATCACCCCCTCCACAAGCAGCCTCATTGACGAGGAGCCCATTTCGAGATGCATTACTTCTGGCCCCGCGCGAGGAGGGCTTCACCTCTCACAGCCCGACCTTCGGTCGTCGGTCCCTTGCGCGCAGCCGCGTGTATACATGTTTTTACCGCTCCGCTCAAATCACATGTGTATGATACGTGTCTGTCTTTTCCTTCTTATTCGCGCGTCTTTGGAGAAGCGCAATGTGCCACTCATGTGGGGAGTGACGGCCCGGAGCCCGCTGCTGGCAGCGCTCCGTACTACGGCCCCGCCGCCCGCTCACGCACCGCCCGCAGACGAATGTCTCCGCTCCAAATCTGGGCGACAATCAAAAAGAAATCTCTTTGGACGAGATGAGCGCGACCGCACTCAGAGGCGTGGCGGGGCGTGGCGGGGCGGGGCGTGGCGGCCCTATCATTTGTTTTGGATGAGCCACATCATGCCCTCCTCCCTGAAAGATGTTGCTTGCTTTTCTGGGACCCCCACCACGTCCCGGTCCCCCCTAGTACCGCCCCACGCCCCGCGCCCCACGCCCCTCACGCCCCACGCCCCGCACCCCGCACGCCCCATGCCACGCTACGCCATTCCGCGGCCCGCAAGAGATGGGAGCACTTTCCCGAGGGGGGGTCCAAACGGCTCTCGGAATAATAATTGCATGCAAAACACATCGGCCAAACGAAACGAAACGGGCTGAAAAAAGACCGGGCCGAGAGCAGAGAAGAGGGCGCCGCTCCTCGGCCTCTCTCGGCTGCGTTCAAGGCTCGTGCGTTACGTAACAACGGAAGAAATGAATGGAGGAAAAGTAGTGGAAAACTCAAAAACCGCGCAGTCGGCCGTCCTATTAAGATACTCGGTCCGGGCCGTCCGTCCGCGGTCTCTGCCGCTCGCTCGCAGCCGGCGTGCTGCCGCCAGGCTAGGCTGCCGATGGCAGTTTGCTTTAATGTTCCGGACAGGAATGCGGTGGGACTGCACAGGCCTCTAGGCGGGCGGGGCGGGGCGCGCGGCTGGGCCGGCCAGACTGGCCCCGCGACGTGCCTGCCGTCGCCTCCACGCCCCGCGGTTGTAGGCGCCGCCGCCGCCATGCCCGCGGAGGAGGAGAGCGACGTCGCCGATGGGTTGCCGGTGCTGGTGATCTCGCTCGCCCATCGCCGCCCAAAGTTGCGGGCGCCCCGTTTAAATCCTGATGAGATGACGTCACGCCCGAGGGTCGTTCCCCATCTACGGCCCGGAGGGCGTTAGTGTCCATTATGCACGATGTGGCTAATCACCTGGCTGGAGCAGGGAAGTGCGCC
>NW_026267362.1:201927-203280 GCF_000697945.3 Frankliniella occidentalis | reverse complement strand
GGGGGGTGCGCGTCAACCGTATACGTGTCCAGGGCCCTCGAGCGCGGCTCATCAGGCCTCAGGGCCCCCTCCAGCCCTCCAGGGACCCGCTCCACCGCACTGCCTGTAGGTCGATGTATGTTGGTATGCGTCCGCCAATTGAGCTCGCAGAGCCACGTAAAAGTTACCTGCTCTCCATTGATTCTCCGCAAATTCTTTTTACAGCGCATGCTCCTTGCGTGTCAAAGGAAAACGTTGCTACAGCGGTGCGCTCATACCTTACTCTCTCCCTGAAGGAAGCAAGGAGCGTCGTCCACAAGGACGACGAACATGGATGTCGGCTTAGGTACGTACCGTAGTACCGTACGTACTAGGTGTTCCGATACATAGCTTCCCGAACGATACCTGTGAGGAAATTACCCCGACCCCTCCCGCACCTGGTTCGTCGCGCTGTGCACTCCATCACCCGTAACCCTTCTCCCCTTTCCTTTCCCGCTTTTTTCTCCCTTGGGCTCTAAGGACAACAAGCTTTTTTTAAGCCCCCATATCCTACCTTTCTCCGTCATACAATCATTCTTCCTCTTTTCCTCGCCCCTGCCTCCCCCCTTTCCCCCTCCTCCTCTCTCCGGTAGCAGACAGCCCGCCTCTCCCGCGTTCCCCGCCCCGCCCCGCCCTTTTACCGCCGGGCTCCCTCTCTCCTCTCCTACACGATCCCCCACCCCCAGCCCGACGCTCCTAAAAATTGAGCTCACTTCGGCGCAGCTACACCCAGGGTTGCGTCGGCATGTGCAGCGTCTGCGCTCCCTTGCACCAGTGGCCGCGCGACGCTTCAGACGAAGAGAGGTGACGCGAACCGAACACTCTGACGCAGCCCAGCGAGTGACCTTCCCCACCCAAACATAGCTGGCTGCTGCCAACAAAACGCCGACAAAAAAATACCGCGGTACGATAAATATCCCGGTCTTACAAAGTGGTCTCGAATAGGTGAAATGCGTTCTGTTCCAAATTAATTTTGACTGGAGATAAGATGGAATAGGTTATTTTTGAAGAGAGATGAAACAAAGAGCACGAAACTCTGTCGCGCCAAGCTCTCTGAGTTGGCAGCAGTGCTTCATCACTAGTATGGCTACCCGCAGTGTTGGCAGGGACTCCGAGGAAAGCGTTTCAGTGAATTAACGCATGCCGTGAAGGAAACATCCATTCGGGTAAGTTAGAAATCTTACTTCGAAATCTTCGCGCGGGTGGCGATTTGACTGTAGATTTGTCTCGTGGATTTGGAAGAGGCTCGTACTCACTTTCATGAAGATGAGATCCCAAGCTTGGCTCTCTACGTGAATTTTGGTTTCAAAGCATATCACAAACAAATGGAGTTTT
>NW_026267362.1:199574-200888 GCF_000697945.3 Frankliniella occidentalis | reverse complement strand
CCTCCAATGATTTCCGTTCGGAGCGTCATCACTCCTATGTGACCCCGCTCCGTTTTCCCATAATAGCCGCCGTCGTCGCCACAGACTGTACTACGGCGCACTTTAGTGGTCTTTTCAGCGGCCGATAATCGCGGTCGCGCCCGTCCCGTCGGGTCCCGTCGGGTCCCGTGTCCCCCCCGCGGCGCGCGTCAAGCAGGTCCTCGGGCAGGAGGCGAGGCGGCTATCCTCCCGACGGCGACGGCCGAGCGAACGGCGAGGAGGCGACCTCCACCACTCAAGGACTCGCGCCGGCCGGCCGGCCGGCAAAGAGGAGGGAGCATAGCCGTCGGCGGACGCTCCCGCAACGCCAAGGAGAGGTACTACTATCGCCAACTCCAATGATTGCCTCAATTTGCTTCCCCAAGGTCTACGAAGCGCGTGCCGCCGTGTGGGAGAGGTGGGGGAGACCCAGCCGCGGGGCTCAGGTGCCTCGGCCCGAACCGAATGTATCGTAAGTGCGCGTGTACGCACACACACGCACAAACACATTCAGAGCAGTCACACACACACACAGATACACGAGAGCGGGGGCAGTTCAATCCCGAATGAAAATAAAAGGCCCGCAAGTGCTCGTTCTCCTCGCGTCGGGGGTGTTGTTCCCGGGTCGCTTGCCGCTGCAGTAGCAGCACTAACGGGCCAGCCAATGGACGAAATTGAGGCGGAGGGAATGAGTGTGCGTGTGGGGGAGGGGCGGCGGAGGGGCGCTGCGCCCCGGACTCTGTTAGGGGAGGCCCGCGGGAGGGTGGCCGGGCCGGCTTTGGGCCGCCGACCAGCCACATGTGTGCTGCAGCGCGTCCGGCACTCGTCCGGGCCTCACAAGAAGATGTCCCTCGTCGCTCGACTTGCGGGGAGGGCGATGCGCAGAACCCATGTGTGCGCGGCTTATTCGCCGGCGTGAGAAAACAAGAGGAAGACAAACAGTAGCCTTCGAAAAAATCTATACACTACGTTGTCAGGTTACGGTTGTCGTGCTGCTATCCCTCACTCGGGCGGGGCCTCGGGCGGGGCTGTCGGGCCCGGGCGGGCCTATGGTGGGTGGTTGGATATGGATGGCCGTCATGTGGCAGAGCCCTGCAACGGTCGAGCCGCCTTGGTCCGACAAGCGAACGGGAGGGAGAGAGAGAGCGTCATGCCACCTGTCCCCCACCACCTTACCTATGAGATGGTTGCCCCGCACCTACCCCCCTCCTCACCTCTCACCCGTTCTAGCTTGTCGGGTCGCGCGACGGTTCGACAACCCGACCGACAGTTTGGCGGGCGGTCGAACCCGGTCCG
>NW_026267362.1:197864-199524 GCF_000697945.3 Frankliniella occidentalis | reverse complement strand
GGTTGGATATGGATGGCCGTCATGTGGGCCGGGCGGGCAAGTGTCGCCCACGCCCCGCGCCCCGCCGTAAGCAGCCGTAACTGAACGACGCTCGCGTCGCAGATAAGGTGGTCTTAATCGCGCCGAGTCTTCTGGCTTTGTCCGCGCGTCGGGTCGGAGTGGCTCACCGTTACAAGAAGATCAAGAAGACAGCGGCGTGGAGGAGACCGACCACTACTGGCACCTCGCCCCACCCCGCTCCGCCTCGCCACACGTTGCTGATGTGTTTCGATATTCGTCTGAGCGCGGCGAAGGCATGCCGCCGCCCCGCGAACATGGCGGATGAGGAGGCATCAGAACTCCGAGGGGGGCCAGGCAGGCCAGGCCGGCAAGGCGGCACGGAAAATCGTGTTTTTATTTAAAGAGACGGGAGCAGGATAGGGATCAGAACTCGAGCGTGTCGTCCATGACGGCAAAAGAGGATGGAGTAGGGGGGGGGGGCGGACGGGGAGAGAGAGGGAGCAGCAGGGTGTCGAGCAGGGGGAGCAGGGCGTTCCCCCCTTTGGTGACCCATCCGTCTGAATAGGGGATTTGAGTTTGAGAGCAAGAAAATACCGAGGCGCGGAGCGAGGAGAGAGGGTCGTCGGGGGAGTCGAGAAGCAAAGAAGGCGCGGTAGAAAAATAAGGGAGAAACGTGTCGAGTTGCGGCGCAGCTGATTGGGGCTGTGAATAACGACGACACCGAGCCGACAGCGTCGTCGTGCCGTCGTCACTTAATAACAATATAATGTGATTATTTGGCGTTCCGATGGCGCGCGGCTCCGACGCAGCAGCGCAGCAGTTGACGACGACGCGGCTTTCCTCGCGGCTCCACCACCAACCGCAGTGGGAGAGGCGAACCAGGCCTCTGACTCCACACAATTAGATTGGAGGAGAGAGACACGCTCCGCGCGCTCTGCTCAGAGAAGCAGCTCCGCTCAGGCCTCGGCTCGACGGCACACCCACGCCGCACGAATCGCGATGAACACGGCGTAGAATTATGGGTTCCTAGAGCGGGCGAAACAGCGTCAGCGTCAACGCGCCACGCCGCCGGGGAGGCGTGCCTTGGGGCGGGGCGCGGGCCTGGTGGGCCTTCCCTCTGCCGCTGCCTCCTCCTGGAGCTACGCTGCCTCTGATTACAGGTGGAGCACAGCGGCAAATAAGCCACTGAAGTGGTTTCGAGAAAGCCTTCGGGTTGAAAAAGGCCCGGGCAATTCCCCCCGCGGGCTGCTGAACCTACTACGACGTCGACGGGGTGGCGTTATCGCCGCGAGAGCTGTTAAAACTTTTGTGGACCGATATGGGCTACGACACACAGGCAACCAGCTGATTTCGTTTTATCATCGGGCCAGATGAATGGAGCACGACGTCGTAAATTAGTTCTAAGCGCCTTCGGGGGCTCCATCTTGAACAAAACGCAACGTGGTATGCAGCCCCCTCCCCCTTCTCTCCCCCCCCCCTCATGCCCGGGAGCTGCGTTCGCCGTGCCTTTGGCCGGAAGGGAGTTATTTCTGAAAACACTTGAGGCGTTCGGTTCGTCTCGGTTAGAGAGTTATGGCTCCCTAAAGGCGTTGAGAGGCGAAATACCTGCTGCCCCCCAGTCCCCCACACACATCGAGCTCCCTCTCCTCTGCTTTACCCC
>NW_026267362.1:174691-193589 GCF_000697945.3 Frankliniella occidentalis | reverse complement strand
AGAGGCTCGTACTCACTTTCATGAAGATGAGATCCCAAGCTTGGCTCTCTACGTGAATTTTGGTTTCAAAGCATATCACAAACAAATGGAGTTTTAAACTCGTTTGGTTTGGTTATTATTTTTTTCTACAAGTCGTACTCATTTCGCCACCCCCAAGTTATCGGAGTGATTTCTACCGAAGTCGCATAGTGGAAACTGTGTCAGTGATTTTCGCGCGAGTTGGCGCGTATTGGAGTTCGGCCCTTGGACGGTCACACCCACCCAGCTCTCATCGCATCTCCTGTCACCGACATTTGGATTATGGATACAAACCTCTGCACATCAGGAAGACTTTGGATTATCGTGTATCAAGAATGTGTGTCCAAGTTTTTTTTTGGAGATGTGAAAGTGAAAGTGAAATACTGTGGAAATTAGTGAATTAGTGAAGTGCCAATTTCATGTCAGCCGACGACGTAGTGCTCCCCAACAGTGGTCATATGTTGTGTGACATTGTGTACTCATTCACAGACAGCTGACCTCTTTCATGTGAATTTCGGTGTTTCTTTGGAAGTGGAATTCTAAGAAGAACATTGGTGTGAAGTGCAGTGTGTTCCATTCATTTGGTAGAAATATGTTCACTGTGAGGTTATGGATTGTTTTGTAACAACAGACTTCAGGTTGTGTGAAGTGACAGTGTTTTCTTCAGTGAAGTGGATTACCATTTTTTTGGATTATTTGACATCGCTGGATTTCATCGTACTGTGAGTAATATATGAATGTGTTAATTAATTTCCTCTCAAGAATACCATATTGTTTATTTCCCTCAAATTGTAAATTCAAAATAGTTATTTATTTATTTATAATTGATTGAAATACAGAGACATTAACATCATGTTTTCCATTTAACTTCATGACCATTATTTTAACTTAAAATTCAGATCCATTTAAAACAATCTCTGGGAAGATTTAACCAATTTTTTTTCAATGTTATTGTTGCTTTCTTAATTTGTTATCCATCAATTCCGTCACATTGAGTTCTTTATTTACGTAAGTTTAAGCTTTTAACAATGAAGTTAAACCTTATTAGTTTGGTATCACTTATTGTGTTGTGATATTACCTAAATAGTCCATTATTGTGTTAAGGGATAGCATTAATGTATACCAAAGTTGAGGTCATTGTTATGTTTTCCTATGTATCTGTTAATATCATTGAGTTGAATATTGAAACGTTCCTTTCAACAGTATTTATAATTTTAAAAGGGAGATCAGGAGGTTGTTTGGTTTAGTCCTCTCATGATGGATATAGTCTCGGTTTTGGGTAATCTTATTGGCTTAAATCAGCTTGAAGCTAGATTCAGTTCTCATTTGACCCATCAGATTACCCAAAACAATTGACGGGTGGCTTCAGCTTTACTTGCTTCACTGAGACTTAATCGATCATCAGGCCCTCTTTTCTTGCAGTGTTTATTTATTACAAATGAGTGGGTTTAAAACCACTCAGTTAATGTTGAAATTATAAACATGCTACCTTGAGATCGGACCTTTGAAGGATCAATTAATATTTTATGTTATTTTATGTGGTTCATCCTCAAGATACATGGTTTTGTTTGAATCCATGGTCCTGTAATTATTTGTCCCAGTGTTCAAGTGACCTCATATTAAATTTCTTTCAATTTAGGACTTTTCTATGACACATTTTATAGAACTGTGTATGTTTTAAGCATTTTAAAGAAATTGAAAAGCTTTCTGAGATTTATTGATTTGTGCATTGTCAAACTAAATAGCTGTTTTCTCAAATGTATCATTCCTATGTTTCTAATTTCATCTAATGTGGGAAACTTTAAAAATGTTAATGCATATTTAAAGCAGTTTCCTACATTTCTGAATTGCTGAGCTGTCTGATTCTTCACTTAGTCTGTGAATACACTTCAAAGACTAACTACAATTTTAGAGATCTGATCTCCTTTCTCTTTGCTTTTAACAGAAAGGTGATTGAAGTCTATTGGACAGCATGCCAATCAGCAGATGACTGTAGCTGATATCAGTCTTGCCTAGCATCATGAGTGAGGTGGCTGCAGCTTTGGCTCGTCAGCCTGATGCTGCTCTGCTGAAACGGCAGAAGCTCGGCTGCTCAGCCTCCATCAATGTTCCACCAGTACATGGACGACCCTCCCCCAACCCTGCTCAGCTACATGTGCGGACAAGATTATCAAATCATCAAAGGAACCTTAGCCTGGATTTCAGGTACTAACCAACAAGGAACAGTATAGGTTATCTTAGACGTATATATTGGAACAAAAATTTCTGACAAGTACAATTATTGCTGACAAGTAAAATCATAAATAGAACTTGTAGGCAGCACTGTGTCACTTATTGCTGTATACCTCAGTTTTGTATAGCAGTTTAACATGACAGTGACTTTTATTCTTAAAAACTTGTCTTGCAACCTTTTTCCCGACCACAGATTTCTTGAATCTGATAGCTTACTTTTGATTTATTTTATCAGGTCAATGGGGATACTTCTCCCACCTGTATCTCAAGTAACTACAGTGGGCCCAACTCTAACTTCCCACCACCGAAACAGAAGTTTGGATAGTGCATTACAACGGATACCTGAAGTTGATGTTACACCAAGTCCAGAATGTGAGACAGACCGCACTGTTACTAGCAGAGTTCCATGCCATGCAACTGAAAAACCATGTACTAATCCAAAGGTATAATTCATGTTGCTCTCCCTGTATTACTAATTGTATTTGGAGTTTGAACTTTGCTTTATTTAACAATTTTCAATTTATTTTCTTACAGCCAAGCAACAGAGAGGACCTGGCTAGCCTAGGGTCAGATGATTCTGGGATTCTGTGTGGCTCTGACAGTGATGTGAACACGGCAACAACCCGAGAGTCAAGTGTTGAGCAGCTTACTGCACATAGTAGAGAGAGCCTCAGTGAAAGAGAAGCAAGACTCAGTGATAGTGACCACAGTAGAGGAAGTTTCAGTGAGAGAGGAACTCGACCTAGTGATAGTGACCATGACATGGAAGGGGATTCGGACCATGCTGAGGTATGATTATTAAATTGTTACTTCCAGTTTTTAAACATGAATTTCTGGAAAAGTTAGTTTTCTATCTACTTTGTTTCACAGGGTGTTGAAAATGAAAGGGAGTACTGTGGTGGTGATGCTGATTACAGTTGTGATGAGACATCAGAATGCTCAGTTATAAGGGCATCTGAGTCTTGTTTAGAAATTATCAACCCCCCACCAGAAGCAGCCAAAAGCTTTTTACTGAGGCTTTTTGAGTCAAAACTCTTTGACATGACCATGGCCATCACTTACCTCTTCAAATCAAAAGAACCAGGAGTACAAAGTTATATTGGTTTGTATCTGTTTTAATTTCTATCTGCCATTGGAAGTCTAAAACAAAATTGTTCTAATAATCCATCTAAATTTTCCCCCACAGGAAACAAAATGTTCAGTTTTCCAGATGCTGATGTAGATTTCTACTTGCCTCAACTGGTCAGCATGTACATTCAAATGCATGATGTTGCTGAAGTCATTCACCCTTATCTTGTTCATAGGTATGCATTCAAATTATTAATTGTTTGGAAAGTAAATGTTATCTCTACCTCAATGCATTTTACATAATTTCTTGTCCGTTACTAGATGTCGTCAGTCAGCTGACTTTTCACTGAAATGTGCATGGCTTCTTGAAGCTTACTGCTCAGATGCACCAGTACCCACCAAAAAGAAATCACATGGTACAAAGCTTAAGAGTGCTATTCTCTCAGACCAATACAGGTTAGTTGTCTTTGAAGATTTTAGAGATGCTGCACCAAACACAATTATTATGAATTGTCTAATCCCAACTTTCTATCTCTTATCTCTCTGCTTAGACCAAATTCTCAAGAGAGAAGGTCAAGACCGAGTGTTGTTGGATCAGCCTTTGACCCTTCTCAAGTGCCATTACCTCCACCTTTACCTCCTCTTGGTGTGTCAAACCTTACATCTGTTAGCAAGAAAACACATCAAAGGTCAAGGTCTGATGCCACTGGTCTCATTCAAAGTAGTCGAAGAGTTCTTGGAGCTGGTATGATGAGTTAATCTATGAAACTTGATTTGTTTTGATCTTAGTATGTATGCAGGACTGAGTTCTCATGTCTTTCTTTTTTTAATTATTTAGCCTGCAACAAAGTTTGCCTTGGTGATTTGAGTTCAGGTCGTGCCTTTGAAAATGGATGTACTTGCTTTGAATCCTGCCTTGGTGTAGTAAATGATCTGAGGGGTAGAAGAACTCACTGTTCCTGTGATGTAAGTATTATTTTGTCAAATGAGTACAACATTGATTTCAGACAGAGAAGTTCTGCATTGTGTATCCTTTTTTCCCCAGGCACCAAGATTAGCACCTCAATTAGAATTTGTAAAAAGTCTTATTTCAATTGGGAAACTCTTAAGTAGTATCCCAACAAAGGAGGGAAAAACAGCCCGTCTCATGGCCGAACTCAATATGCTCAATCTCAATCTTCCTGCCAGAGTATGGCTACCAATCCACGCCAATATTCCTCATCATATTGTGCGAATTCCACCACAGGCAGCTGCTGTGCTCAACAGTAAAGACAAGGTATGGACCTTTGAGCTATTTGATCAATCATTTATTTTGTTCATTATTTGTTCATTTTCGTTTACATTTACACCTCTACTGTTACAGGCTCCTTATATTTTGTATGTAGAAGTTGTTGAGGTGGAAGATTTGCACACATCACCCGTCCCCCCTAAAGCCATGTCGTCTTTGAGGCACACTCGCTCTGAAGAGAATATAGCTGGTGCTAATGATACTGCAGTTGAACGCCCTTCTAACTGTGGAGCATTTAGCATTTACAGTAGTCCTGATGAAGAAACAACTGGAGATTGTTGGAGTCAGGAAGACGACGAAATATCTCAACAGGTGCGTATTTGCTTGAATTTGATATTCTTCTAATCTAATCTAGTATCTATGTATTGAATGGTCAACATTTTTTATTTTCAGTATACTCAGTTAAGAAGGCCTATGGATAGAGATACCATATCTCAGCTCTCTCAAGAGTCAAGTGATTCACGGGAACCTCCAGTTTTAATTGCTGCTGGTGAAATTAGGAGACGTCTTTCAGAATCTCTTCATGACTCTCAGAGGTCAACATTCACAAGAGATGCAGAGGATCCATCTGCCCATGTCTTAAAGGTTTGTTCCTGATTTCATTATTTTCTGACGCTCTCAACTATGGTATACATATTTCACCCATCACTGTTTGTGTATGATGTTTGAACTTGAATTTATGGTGCCTTTGCATTTTAGGAGCCCTGGGAGGAAAAGGAAGCTCGTGTGAGGGAAGCTTCACCGTATGGTCATTTGGCATCTTGGAGATTACTTTCAGTCATTGTTAAATGTGGAGATGATTTGCGGCAAGAGCTTCTTGCATCCCAGCTACTTTCCATGCTCCAGAGAATATGGGATCAGGAAAGAGTTCCTCTGTGGGTCCAACCGTACAAGTATGTGTAGTCATTGTCTTTTGCTCAAATTTACTTTTTACTGATTATGGAAACTAATTTTGTGGAAATACTTTTCAGGATCTTATGTTTGTCTAACGATTCCGGTCTTATTGAACCAGTGCTCAACACTGTGTCTTTACACCAAATTAAGAAACACTGTCAACTTTCTCTTTATGAATACTTTCTAAGAGAATATGGCCCTCGGAATTCAGAGGAATTTCTAACAGCTCAGAGAAACTTTGTTCGGTCTTGTGCTGCATACTGCCTTATCTGCTATTTAGTACAAGTGAAAGACAGGTTAGAGACATTGTGTTTGAACTTCTCCATTATTTGTTTTTGTGGAAATAGCCATACTTAAATACACCTTTTATTTCAGGCACAATGGTAACATCCTGTTGGATAGTGAAGGCCATCTGATTCACATTGACTTTGGTTTTATTTTATCATTATCTCCTCGAAATTTGGGCTTCGAGACATCACCTTTTAAACTTACTTTGGAGCTCGTTGAAGTCATGGGAGGCCTTGGCTCAGATATGTTTGAGTATTTTAAAATATTGATTCTTCAAGGCCTGGTTGCTGCTCGCAAGCATCATGACAAAATTCTCTCTCTTGTAGAAATTATGCGTTCAGGTAAAAGATTTAACATATTTCATGTGTTCAACAAATTGGCTTGAGTTATAATTGCCTTTACTACAGCTTAAAAATTAATTTTCAGGTTCTCAATTGCCTTGCTTTAAGTCTGGTGCAGCCACAGTACAAGGACTGAAAAATAGGTTCCACCTCAATCAGACTGAGGAGCAGTTACAGCTCCTGGTGGATGGTCTTGTTGAATCTTCGATTCATTCACTTTCTACCAAACTCTATGACGGCTTCCAATACCTCACCAATGGCATTCTCTAAGGTACAATAGACTTTGATTTGATCTCTCACAGTTCTAAAGCAGGTTCATTAGACTCAATAGGCACTGTTTTGTTATAGGTGACCAGAGCTTTACCCTTTTACCCACAGAATCTCTTAATGGGTTGCCAGCTAATCCCCTCCAGCTTCCTTCACCAAGCAACCTTGCTCACATTTCCTACTGATTCCTTCTTCTCATAACAGGATTTATATCCATTTGATGCTTATATTCCTACCTAGTTGCTTATTGTAAAACTTGCAGCTTGCTTTCAAATCTAAAATGTTTCTATACATGATGACACAAATACCCTGCTTATAAATTTATGTGATCTTTATGTTCAAAACCTCAGAAGTTAAATATTTCTTTTCTGTTTTGTTTTAGTTTTACGTGAAACAAATTTTTAAGTCCATGCTGTCAATGTGCTTGAAAAGTTTTTAATCACCATTGCTCATTTTTATTTTTCACTTGATTTTCATTTTAAAATTTATGAACAGAGAACTGTCAGAAATAAGGCATAAAATGGCACTAAGGTGTATTTCCATTCATTTTTCTTTTAAATTGTTTTGTTGCAGCATTGGATTACAAAAGTTATTCCCAGTGAAGGGACTGTTAAGAAAAATAACATCTCTTCCAATCGGCTCCCTCTGAGAGGGTTGTGAATGTTCCTTGCGCTTCGCAAACACAGACTTTTTCAAAAAGGACGTCCTTTGGTCGCCCAACTGATCGACTGAGTGTTTTTTACTCTGTTAACATTGTATGATTTGTAGATTGTTTTGGAAGGAATGAAAAACTGAATGTAGATACTTTCAACTTCCAATTTGTCATCCTGTTTGTACATAGATATCTCTAAGTGATTAAGCAATATTGTGAATTATTGTATTATAGTAATATATATACTGTATATGTATAGATAATTATGTATTTTGAATGAAACCGAGCCAGCTTGTCCTATGCAGTGAAGCTGTACCTTGGTGTCAGCTACTTTTGTAAATACGTGGATGCTGCCTTTGATGCTCTTCATTTTATTTATGAGTTCTCTTTTCTTTTATTTCAGTGGCAGATGTTTTGGCTAGCTTTTACCCTATAACCTATGTTGCAAATTAGAAAACATTGTTTGATGTTAAAAAAAAAGTAATACAAATAATTGGGGTTTTTGTATGCAACCATCTGTTTGCATGTTGTTACTCATGTGTTTTGAGGGTGGCCTCAATATGAAAAGATTGATTTTATGTATTGTTCAATTCATCTGATAATCAAATTTAATATGTCTCTGACATAATTGTTTTAAATTTAAAATGATTGTGAAATTAACTTTTATCCTTAAATAGAAGAGCTTTTGTAAGACTGATGGGCCATGTGTGAAATACCACAAAATGTGTGTTTTATCAATATTTTTTTATCTCAACATGTAGTTTATTTGTGTTCGTGGTAAGTCCTTGACTGTGACTTTCTGTTTCCTTTCCGGTTACTTTCAGCATATTATTTTAGTGTTTCAAATTAATTTTTTATTGTCTCTTTTTCTTACATTTATTATGAAACGTGCTATTAAACCATTGTTTAAGATTTCATCATGTTTTGTACTCTTTAAAGCTCGAATTGTATTGCTTCTAAATATACCTTTGTGGAAGAGTAGACTTTTCCGTCCTCTAGCTCCTCTTAGACATCTGCATTTTGTCCATTCATCTTATTCAACCAGTACTGAAGAACAAGATGTTCTAAAGGCTGAACTATTCGTCAAGGTTGCTTTACCTGTTCACATCTTAAATCAAAATGTAATTGGGCATGGGATTAGAATGTGATCCTGTACTTTTAATTGTGCAAGGTGCTTCCTGTTAAGCTCTTTCTTGACTGTTACAATCTGAAGAGTGAGAATAGTACATGGCCTATGGTATGCTAGTCGTCTTAGCGTCAAGGAATGCGTTAAGTCAAATTTTAAGTCAACAGCTTAGAAGCAGAGTTGAACTTTTCTTCTTGATAGTATTGGAGTTAAGAAGCAACTTCCCCTGTGTAAAAACATCACTGGAAAATCTCATTCTGTCCCATGCCTACTATTGTTCGCCATATATCATATTCATCAATATCATTGTATAGTGCTGTCATTCCATTTGTATTTTAAAAACTAAATATAATTATATGTTGAAATTCAGTTTATTATCTCAATCTTTCCTCTTCACTGATTGATCTTTTAATCTACACACTTTATTTTTGAAGGTGGTTGCCAAGATGAATTCTCACCTGAAACACATGTAGCAATGCTACACTACCACGCCTGGAGTACTACCTGTAACATCACATGGTGCTCGTGCAGGTCAACAAGATCAGTGCAAGTGCTAATGGAAACAGTGCTACAGAATTAGGACTAACCAGAGCGCCCTCTTGAGAGAAGGGTCGGAATAGCAATATTTGCAGGTTGGCTGACAGGAGTTGGCCTTGTAGCAGTCTGAGTGCGTGGTGGAATTTTCTCCGCATTCTCACTTTCAATTTCTTCAACCTAGTTGAAATTAACAAGAACAGATATTGTAATACCTCAACACTAAAAAACGTGCTCCAATTGTATTCAAGGTGCAGTATTAAGACCTACCTTGTGATCAATGGCACGGAACTGCCACAACCATTTGTTATTGTACAGGAATGGTCTATGATCAAAACGATTATCATCTGGAGAATATGTCTCTGCATGAACAGATGGAGTGACAACTGTCATTTTGTGTCTATTAATTGCGTAGCATCTGAAGAAATGTTTTACTTTTTCAGCGATCTGAATAAAAGAAAAGTTAAGGTATAAATTTTTTTACCACATCACAACAAGAACTTACCACAGCAGGTGAACAGAATGATCCCCAAAGTGACATAAGCTTGCAAAACATAGAGTATGGTCCACAGAAAAATTGTTTTCTCAAACGCCCATATTCACTCAGCTCTGCATAGGTCATACCCATATCCTGCTCATCAGTCTGAGCAATTTTACCATCTGCTGCAAGAGGTTCCAGCTCAGCAGTCGGAGGTGCTGCGACAATGTCAGCTAGTACTGTCAATTTGTACCTAGGAGAAGGAGTTTGATGAATAGAGGACTTCAGTAAAAATAAGAAAAGTAGAAAAATCAACCAGGAACATAGAGCTCATTTATTCTGAGCTATGACTGGCCGTGAGCAGACAAGGCACATCCAAATGAGCTACTGGCAGACAATCTTCCTTATGCTGAGGTTCTCTATAGTTAAATTGATAACTAAATTTGAAGTGTTTGAACTGACAAGAATATCTTGCACACATATTGTGTATAAATTAGGGACAAATTGCAGGCCTCAACTGAAATGAATGCAGAAAAGTTGGTATTTTCTTACTTTTCCCTCATGAAGTGAAGAAATCCTCTTAGATCAGTTTTTGATATTCCTCCAATGGGGTTAACATCTGCACTGGAACAGTCATACTTCGTCATGTAACCCCGTAATGCCTCATCAACATTTGCAGAACCCAGAACAAGAAGGCCCCCCGAGCGCCCTCTTGCCCACAACATTAGCTGAGCAAACAAGTACGCCAAAACCATTCTCAGTCGAGCCTGTAAAATCATTGAAAATAAGCTAATAGAACCACCAAAACTCTACTGCAAATATTCTTACGTATACAAGGTTACTTATGAGAATCAGGAGTCGTACCTGAATATTTTGTAATGCGAGGGATTCTCGTGGACTTCCACCATGGGATCCAAACTTAGGGACAAGTCCAGTAACAGCTGTGAAAATTCCTAGAACTGCTTGTACTGCTAAATCTATGGTGATGGATGTATGGTAACTACAAAGAAGATTAAGGGTTAATTAAGGTCGCTTCACACATATTCAGATCATTTAGAGAAAAAGATACCTTCCAATTTGCTGTGCTAAAGTAGCTGCCCGATTCCTAGTTTCAGCTGATGAATTTTCACTTCCCATGTAACATGTGACAAATATTCTGCTACTAAGTTCTTGAGGTTGAATTGGCGTGTAATCCACATCACATACCATTTTACGCACATCAGCAAGAACTTGGTTATCTATTCCATGGAAAATCGAACAAGTAAAGAATCACCATAAAATGAAACTGATATGGTGTAGAACTAAGTAAGTTCGAAGAAAAAAAATCATACCTCCAGATTTAACAGCTTCAACAACCATGCAGCACATTGAGTAAACCATGCAAGCTGTACTAGATGAATCTACTCCACCACTAAGAGGAAGAAAGAAACCTCCCTGACCAGAGCGTCTGTAAAAATTAAAATACATAGTATTGTTGTGAATCCTTACAGTATTTTGACCAGTATTAATGGAATTATGGAATGTACTTTCACCTCAGATAGTCCCACAACCAGCATGCTGGTCCAAGAGAAATCTCTTCTTCTGGCTTGTGGTAAATCCATTCTAAGGGAGCATTAACAGGTCCAGTGTCATTTGAGTGCTTGCCTAAGACCATGTCAACTGAAATTCTAGGATAGCTTGGGGCTCCACTGGCTTTGAGAGCTAAAGAGCGCTTGGAATTACGGAAAGTTCTAATGTCTTCAAGGTCAATTGTTGCCACTGTCACTTCCTGCAAACAACACAATTTTTTTAAAATCAAGTATGTTACAAAGCTAAAGTGAAAAACATTGTATGCAACAACTATGTTTACAATGTTTTAAAAAAGAATAAGAATGAATAGCATAAACAGGTTACCACTTAAGAGAGACCCTATTGTAAAAATACTGTGTACTTTCTACTACTTACCACATCTTTTAATGAAAACTGCTTGCCCTTGCTCACTATGTCTCCATTCACTGCTATGCAAGAGCACCCATTAAAGAAAACTCTTTGTCCATCACATCCTCTCAGGTTACTATACAGATAACAGCCTCCTGCCTAAATGTAAGAGATGCAATGAGTCACTAAACACCATACTCTTTATGAAGAAATAAAAATTATGCTTTACCTTAGATGTTGCAGATTTAATTAAGTCCACAACTACATTACTCTTCCTAAGTTCAAAATAGGATCCAGAGCCATTGACAATAAGCTCCACACCATCTTCTGCAAGAGCTATGTGTGTGCTGGGGAAAAATATATGATTATATGATTGTATTTTAGTAGCAAGTAAACATATTAAATTTGATGTACCTGTGTGGATTCCAAAGCTCTTCACAAATTTCAAACCCTATGGAAGTATCAACAGTAGAGATTATAGCATCACCGAATGGCACGACTGTTTGATCTGTATAAACTGAAACTATGCGTGGAAGGCAGTAATCCTCAACTTGGCGTTCCTAGAGAAGGGGAAAAGTTACTAACATTGGCTTCTGTTTCCATCCTTAACTACTATACACTATTCTAAAAATAAATAGACAAACCTTTTGCCAGGGTGTAAACCACCTAGTTTCACGGTAATTTCCACTATCACATAGAATCATTTTTGGACGAATCAATAAAATTTTCCTGGATGAAAATTGAGCATAAGAAAAGGTGTAAAAAGAAGAAAGACAACAAGTCTGTAAAACCTCAAGATTCTTTTTTAAATTCTCGGCAATACCTGTTATAAAATACAACCCGACAGTTATAAGTAACATTGCGATGCATGACAGGCATGCCTACATCAATGAGCATGTCTTCAGCAACAGGTGAGATGAGTATCTCTAGTAGAGTTTCCCAGCTGTGTAAGAGAGTATCACTTTCCAAAAAATGGTCTTCACAACTGTAGCCACTGAAAAGTAAAGTTTAACATGAAAGCTACAGACAAAAGTCAATTCCCGATTACACAAATATGGGAGAAATATTTACCATAACTCAAGTTCTGGGCCTGTTCTATAAGTAGCACCAGCTTCTTTTGCAAGCCGAATGCTCTCTAAAATCCGAGCAACATTGCCAGCAAAGTCCAAAGCCCATTGATTCAGGGTAGCGACTGCTACAGTAACTTTCCGCCCCATTTTGACCACTGAAATACAATGAAAGGCTCAGCATTACTTAAGATAATGGTAAAATATTTGAAGTGTTACAAAGACACTATAACAAAACTGATCAAATATGGTAGTAATATTAGTTCAAAGTTCTATGGATTAAAAATGGTTGCATCAAAGAAGAACATGATTTAAATCTAATCTGAACAAACAAGAAAATTGTAGAGAGACGACAGTGATGAAACATGGCATGATTTGAATTAAGGCTCCTATGTAACATCGACAAATAAAGGAAGGTTAATTAATTGCTGCTAGAGAAATTTTTGTCGAGAAGTGATCAAACGACGATATTCGATGAAAGGAACAATCAGTATAGGACCAAGACCAAGTGAAGGTTACCGACATCTAGCAGAACAACTCACAGTCACAGATCTAAGAGTCGGCGAAGTAACGCATAAGATTAACGAAAGTCCTCCAAAGATTAGTTTCTGTAGTACAAATCAAAAAGCTGTGGAGGTCACGAACATTCTTCCAATGTTGGATCAATGCGAAGTAGGTTGCTACGATAAACTTGGAGCCCTTCTTTCACACGCGACAACACAAACACAGCACCCCCAGCACCCCACCCCTTCCCTTACCCTTCACCCCTTCTGCTTCCCCTTCCCCTTTTTCGATCCCCTTCACCCTTCCCCTTTCCCCGGCGGAACTACCAACCTGGTTAATTAGAACTAAGTAACTAAAAGGTAACACAAAAGTATCATTCATGAATTATTTTTTTATCTTTTCACATCAAAAATATAGTACTTAAATATTTTTCTTAGCCTTTATTTTAGAATACTTTGCTACAAAGTCCCCCCAGGAAATCCAACCATGCTACACGGTTGGCTGTGCTGTACCGGCTTTACTTTTCAAAAAGAGCGTTCATCAACAGTTGGAGTGTGTCCGAATTCAGCCACCGACCGAGCACCGACCGGTCGGTGCTCGGTCGGTGGCTGAATTCGGACACACTCCTATCCTTTTACCGCGAACCGAATTTCCTAGTGAAGGGCTAGATTTTAGAACTGTTAGCATTCAGTTGCATATTTGACATAACGGGATCAAGCTCTAATCTGAGCTGTACCGAGCGATAAGAGTGTATATATTGATGGTATGTTACAGTCCGACGTCTACTACGCATGATTCGGAGCATCGTTGACTTGTAGCTCAGCTGGTGAAAGGGCAAACGACACCTCGGTGAACCGTTATCTTCTCTAAACTTTCTTTCCATTTCCTCTTCATTGTTCACTCTCTTGGGAGCCGCTGGACGTCTGTGTTACCATCCTCTTTAACTGCCTGTAAGAGTACTTTCTTTCACTTTACCCTTTGACCCTTAACCTTAGTTTGACGTCAAACTTATTTCAACGAATCATATTCAATGGGATACTTCTCGTTGACTTTCACTCTCATAGTAGAAAGTAAACTTTGGACCCTCCCCTTCTTTTTCCTTTTGCATTTTTTCGGATTATTATCTTCTGAATCCTCCTTGACTTTTGATTTCGTGCTGTCAGACCCAATGCATTTTGCATGTTTTCTTTCTTGTTTATTTTCCCCAAGTAGCAACCATGAGCCCCTTCCTCCCTACAATTTCCACTTGCGAGCTGGTTAAGTTTTTGCTTTTTTTTTTCGAAATTGTTTTAGATGACGGGTCCACGAAAGACTTTGCACACACTCCAGACTGCTGCTGGAGACAAGGAAAATCTTGTTGGACCAGGGAGAATGTTGTGCATAGTTGATCGAGATAATCTCAAGGGTAGTTTGAGGTGAGGAAATTTTTTAGTATCATATCCTTTACTGTTTCAGTTATGTTATTATTGTCTGATAATGTCAATTTAATGTAATTGCTTAATTTTTTTAGGGAAGTTAATGAAAATGACAAAGCCCAAGACCAGTCTAAACAACTAAAGCGGAAGAAAACTACTTCCAGGGCAGTACAAGCCGGAAAGGAAAAGTCAGCTACTGTTACTGCTGATGACTTAACATCAGGTATGTTCTATGTTTGTAGGATACAATTGGAAAGTAAGGTAATATCTGATATTTAAAAAATTTGCTTCACCAGAAAGTACCAGTGAGAGGTACTGGGAGAGCCTGGCAGAACAACGCCGCATTGCTCTTGAAGCAACTTTAAAGGAGAATGAGGAGCTCCACTATAAAAATGAAGAGTTGTCCAAGAAAGTGGCCATTTTGGAAGAGGAAAATCACACTGCCAAAGAATTGTTGAGAGAATCAGAGACACTTGTGGATGTACTAAAGGTATGGGACTTTCACCAGACCGTCACATTGAATTGCACTGTTTTGTCATCAATGCTATAAGAATTAATTCACTTTTTATCTGGACTAACAACACTATTTTCTCTAATTGCAGGAGATGATTGGGGGTGACGACACGGCTGATGAGAGCAGCCTAATTGATAACTCCTATGAAGTGTAACACTTAAGATGAAAATATTTTTATTTTTTGTAGTTTTTGATCTCATATCTTGTGCAGTTTCTGCTTTTTTTGTATTAATTGCTTTGTAAAATCGAGTAATTCAAGTTATATATTTATTTTAGTCGGATCATTCTGCACATTGTTTAACCACATGACTAAGATTAGTTTTATGTTTTGATGTCCTCATCAGAGGTTAAAGTAAATATCATTTTGAGTACATTGAAGGCTCAATTTTCTGATGCTACCTTAATGCCCAAACTGCCACATCAATGACTTTATAAACTAGAGACTTGTTCAGTAAGTTGCTAGTCACGGCTAGTTTTATAGTCATACAGAACACACATTTTCTACATCAAATTCGTAACTTTGCATGTATGCCAGCTGATAAAAACTGTTGAAGGTTACCTTTGTGAATTTTACTACATACAAAGAAAATTTCCACTAAATCATTCATACTTCATTTTTTAGATATTTTATTTTCCTTGAAATGAAAAAGTTACATCCTAACTAGAGAGAGAACTTCTCTAAATTGTTGGCTTTTCTTGAAGTCAGCCAGGTACAGTGTGTTTCTAAATTTGAGGTTTGACACTTATTGACAGGTAGCGTGTAAACAGATGTTTCATAAAAGCCCGCCATTTAGTGCCAACGGCACGAAAGTAAAAGGTGAAATTGAACTCGTTCGTTAAGAATTGAACGCGAGTAATCATAATGGATTAAAAACATCTTTTTTCCTAAGTTTAGGAAAATGTTGCATCTTAGTGTAGATGCAATGTAATTTTAACGGAAGTGTAGTGCTTTACGCAGTTTACGCCTTCACTGAGACTGACCCCACAGACTGACTGTGCAGACGACAAGATTGTAAGAATCGTCGAAGCCGTGATCAGGTGCACGGGCAGTCATATGACAGTCCCAGTTCCTGATATCGGGGGAAAAAATATGTTGATCTCAACTTTCATTGCCGCCCTCTGCATTGCTGGTAAGAATTTATATTCCAATGCAATCATACTATTTTGTCTGTATACCCTCACGTTGTTATTATTATCTGCAGTACTTGAAACAAGGTTGTCTGTTACAAACGTCGATGTTGTTCCTAACCAAACTCTCCTCCCAAGTTTATGACACATCTTAAAACAAGCACGCACCGCCCATACCATTATAAATTTATGTCATTTGTCGTTCCAATTAGCTGTGGCAGCAGAGGGTGAGCTTCAAGTTCTTCATTCGACTGATTCCCTTCACTTTCACGGTCATGAACGGTTGTCTCAAGACACATTGAAAGAAGTACTTTCAGCTTCCTTAGGATTTACCATTGAAAAGGTGAGAAAGAGTTAGTTAAAACCACAAGACTCCTCTCAACTTTGCATCACATCCCTCTAGTTTCTCTTTTGTTCACATTATTGTAAATATGTATTTTCAATTTCAGAGCAGTGACTGGAAAGGTCTCCGCATTTTGGATCCATTCCAGTACAGTGAGGCAGTAGCTGTGCTGGTTGTGGATGGAGTGAAAAACTTAGACTCTAAACTTCCTCATATCCACCGGTATCCCTTAACAACAACAGAGCACGAGGAGGATACCTGGCAGTCTTTGCGATCACGTATTGATGCAAGATTCCCCCACAAAGTTCACAATAACTCTGTGTACCGTGTGGATCTCCAAGATATTGTGACAGTAAGTAAAGTATCTGTAAATCACTTGCTTGCTTTCCTTTCTCAAAGGTTTCACTCTTTAACGTTAGCATACTTTCTCACTGTCACCATGTCTTTCATTTCACTATGTAGGGTGGACAATCCCCTCTTCTTGATGGTGTGCGTATTGCTCAAGATGCTCAGGAATACAAATACCTTGATGTGGATGTTGAGGAAGATGCTCAATTGTTAAAAGAAGTTCAAGTTCTTCGAGCTCTTGCTCACAAGGTATGTCCTATTTCAATAGCATTGAATGTGTTTGTAGACCATGGTACTTCAATTAACTAATTACTTTCAGATTGAGACACTGGGCATTGCTCACGATGGGCTTCCAGACCTGTACTGGATTGTGCTGAGGGGGCTTCATGCTGTTTCTGACCGCCATGGAGCTACTTCTCTAGCCACTATTGAAGCCAAACAGCTTGTTTCAGAAGCTGGGAATGCCCTCAGTCAAGCTTTCAGCAACGTATATGATGGCCGGGTATAACTAAAAAAAAAGAAAATTTAATACTTTTTAAAAATTCTACTGTATTTGATCTAATAGAGCTCATCTTTCAATTTCAGGTCGTATTTGCCACAGTAGCTACTGATTCCAGTCACACTCGCCGAGCTCGTAGCCTCCTCCAAGATAGCTCCGCAGACACACCTGTGGTAATACTTCATCTGGCTTTGATTACTGTCTCTCTAAAAATAAAACATAACCATAGAAATTGTTAAACATTGTGTGCTGTTTTTCAGACCATCGATGATCCAACTGCCTACAGTGATGACTACCCAGTTATTTTCAACATCATCCTCTGGTTTTCTGTTGTATTGATCTTTGCTCTTATTGCTATATCAGGTGTGTATGAAAAATCAAAATAGCTTCATTTAGTCACTATTTTAATTTTTCAGGGAGGCTGTATCTTAATGTTATTTATTATTTCAGTTGCTATTGCTGACATGGATCCAGGAAGAGACTCAATTATCTACCGTATGACAAGCACAAGGATGAAGAAGGATAACTAGGTATCTTGTTATTACCACAATTAAATCCTCAAGTGCTTCCGAGGGAAGCCCAAAGTCACCTCAGATGTCATGTACTTATTATTCAATCTTTTCTTTCTGCAGTATTTTAAACAAATCGTTTCTCATATCATAGGCGTTGCTTCAAAAAAAATGCCTGGGTGATATCTGGTCTGTAATAACTTAATTTTGAAAGCAATATTTAAGTTTGTTTTGGTATAAAGAAGTAATCTAATGTAATAGATATATAACTGGCAATGAGATATTTTATGGCTTGGAAGTCTTACTGCTTAATTCACATTTACATGCTTTAATTCCATTTCTTTTAATGACATTTTTAAGTGCATTTGTAAGCATTCCGAATCAATAATTGCCTTGTTGATGTACATTGTAGTGTATGTGTGTATGTCTGTGTGTGTGTGTGGAAGATAAAATATTGTACATAAATTTAGTCACATGTTGTTCAACTTATTTTTATGCTAGGTCTTATGTTGTTTCAACTCAGTAGCCCTCCTGTTGTGATTTTATATGATTTGTTATTCTAAAATTTTTGAAATCTTATTCATTAGTACTGTTACGTTCACAATGTAAGCAGGCAGGCAGTTGGTTCAGTTTTACAATTTCATGTTTGTAGAGTGCTTTCTCAGGCATTGGCTCATATTTCTGTATGGCCATATGATCTTGTAAATTTACTGTTGTTGAATTTTAAATGTAACTTATAAACACAAGTATCAATGACCGCACGTTTTTTTTTAGCATGTTAAAGACCACACATTCATTAAATATTTTAATGAAAACACCCTTGGTCCCGTAAGAAGATTGTAAAATTTGTATATTCAAATGTCATGTTGTTCAAAATTGTAGCAATGTATGTAAATGATAATTAAACAAATCCAACCAACAAACATTGTGAATTATTTAATTTTAATGGTACTCCACCACGTAACCACAAACACACCAAAATGAAGAGACGGCTCCGATTGTCCGAAGCTCGTTTGTCCGAACGTAATTTATCTATTTTAGTAAATAAAATGAGTAAAGTAGTTAATTACATTATGTCATTGCATTTAGTGGCAGTTGTTGAAATAAGAGCTAAATCAGGTACAGATACCATCAGGAGGGCAAACGAAGTGCCTAACTGCAGTTCCGGGCCTGGAAAAGGGTAAATGAAATAACTTACGCTATTTCACTAACATAAGTAACTAAATAATCTTATTTTTGAACAAGTCTTGGTTAGCGCCACGCCGTGGATCGGCTGTAGTGTGCCACGGCTCTCGGATCTGCGATGGGCGGGTCACTTTCCTAAGTGCCGGGCGCGGTATGGGGGGGGGGGCGAAATTGCCAAGTTCAGCGGTCTCATAGCGCCTTATAGGTAGGCAACATCTTGCTTGTAGAGCTTGCGTGTATTGCGGGATGGCCTACCCGGAGTCTCGCAGGCGCCGAGCCTCCC